>NC_143023.1:14187500-14487500 GCF_057628025.1 Oncorhynchus mykiss
ATGTACTGGAAGTATTGGATAGGTGTGTAAGCAATATTACAAAAGTGACTTGAAGGTAGGGACTCAGGATTGATTTAGGATTGGGCTCGAGTCTTCCAGTCGGAGTGTGTCCAATCAGTGGGGCTGTGGGAGAGGTGGGTGGAGCTGAGCACTGGTGTGTAGTGATGGAGATGTCTAGTCATTGAGCTCTGGTGTGTAGTGATGGTGGTGTCTAGTCATTGAGCTCTGGTGTGTAGTGATGGTGGTGTCTAGTCATTGAGCTCTGGTGTGTAGTGATGGTGGTGTCTAGTCATTGAGCTCTGGTGTGTAGTGATGGTGGTGTCTAGTTGTGTAGTGATGGTGATGTCTAGTCATTGAGCTCTGGTGTGTAGTGATGGTGGTGTCTAGTCATTGAGCTCTGGTGTGTAGTGATGGTGGTGTCTAGTCATTGAGCTCTGGTGTGTAGTGATGGTGGTGTCTAGTCATTGAGCTCTGGTGTGTAGTGATGGTGGTGTCTAGTCATTGAGCTCTGGTTTGTAGTGATGGTGGTGTCTAGTCATTGAGCTCTGGTGTGTAGTGATGGTGGTGTCTAGTCATTGAGCTCTGGTGTGTAGTGATGGAGATGTCTAGTCATTGAGCTCTGGTGTGTAGTGATGGAGATGTCTAGTCATTGAGCTCTGGTGTGTAGTGATGGTGGTGTCTAGTCATTGAGCTCTGGTGTGTACTGATGGTGATGTCTAGTCATTGAGCTCTGGTGTGTAGTGATGGCGGTGTCTAGTCATTGAGCTCTGGTGTGTAGTGATGGTGGTGTCTAGTCATTGAGCTCTGGTGTGTAGTGATGGCGATGTCTAGTCATTGAGCTCTGGTGTGTAGTTATGGTGGTGTCTAGTCATTGAGCTCTGGTGTGTAGTGATGGAGATGTCTAGTCATTGAGCTCTGGTGTGTAGTGATGGTGGTGTCTAGTCATTGAGCTCTGGTGTGTAGTGATGGTGGTGTCTAGTCATTGAGCTCTGGTGTGTAGTGATGGTGATGTCTAGTCATTGAGCTCTGGTGTGTAGTGATGGTGGTGTCTAGTCATTGAGCTCTGGTGTGTAGTTATGGTGGTGTCTAGTCATTGAGCTCTGGTGTGTAGTGATGGTGATGTCTAGTCATTGAGCTCTGGTGTGTGGTGATGGTGGTGTCTAGTCATTGAGCTCTGGTGTGTAGTGATGGTGGTGTCTAGTCATTGAGCTCTGGTGTGTAGTGATGGTGATGTCTAGTCATTGAGCTCTGGTGTGTAGTGATGGTGGTGTCTAGTCATTGAGCTCTGGTGTGTAGTGATGGTGGTGTCTAGTCATTGAGCTCTGGTGTGTAGTGATGGCGATGTCTAGTCATTGAGCTCTGGTGTGTAGTGATGGTGGTGTCTAGTCATTGAGCTCTGGTGTGTAGTGATGGTGATGTCTAGTCATTGAGCTCTGGTGTGTAGTGATGGAGATGTCTAGTCATTGAGCTCTGGTGTGTAGTGATGGTGGTGTCTAGTCATTGAGCTCTGGTGTGTAGTGATGGTGGTGTCTAGTCATTGAGCTCTGGTGTGTAGTGATGGTGGTGTCTAGTCATTGAGCTCTGGTGTGTAGTGATGGTGGTGTCTAGTCATTGAGCTCTGGTGTGTAGTGATGGTGATGTCTAGTCATTGAGCTCTGGTGTGTAGTGATGGTGGTGTCTAGTCATTGAGCTCTGGTGTGTAGTGATGGTGGTGTCTAGTCATTGAGCTCTGGTGTGTAGTGATGGTGGTGTCTAGTCATTGAGCTCTGGTGTGTAGTGATGGTGGTGTCTAGTCATTGAGCTCTGGTGTGTAGTGATGGTGGTGTCTAGTCATTGAGCTCTGGTGTGTAGTGATGGTGGTGTCTAGTCATTGAGCTCTGGTGTGTAGTGATGGTGGTGTCTAGTCATTGAGCTCTGGTGTGTAGTGATGGCGATGTCTAGTCATTGAGCTCTGGTGTGTAGTGATGGTGGTGTCTAGTCATTGAGTTCTGGTGTGTAGTCCCGTGTAGCTCAGTTGGTAGAGCATGGCACTTGCAATTCCAGGGTTGTGGGTTTTGATTCCGACCGGGGACCAGTATGGAAATGTGTGCACTCAACTCTCTGGATGAGAGCATCTGCTAAATGACTCAAATGTAAAACAGTCATGGTGATATAATAGTGAGGTCATTAGTGGGGTCAGGAGTCAAGCCCAAACACACGTCTGTAGAAACTAAAGGTGTTCATTGAGGAGGGTCGTTGTTGCAGAAGCCTCTCCTAGAAATAAACTACGACCGGACCATGTCACATAGCCATTGTAGACGACTGGGAAGCACACTGTAGTCTGCTTACAGCAGCCATCTTTAGAGGGGACCAGGGGATCTGTAGTTCTCTGTGTGCCGTGTTGGGCATGTGTCCTTTCCTTGTCCTTGCCTTGGCGTGTTGTCTAACTACCCCCCCACCCCCAATCCCCCCTCCCCAGGTCTGTCTCCTCCCTCCTACTCCTTCCCACCCATCCCTTCCATCATGCCGGCTGAGGCTGCCGGCCTCTTCCCTCCCATTGGGCAGGTGCTGCTGAGTCCACGCCCCCTAGGACCTGGACACGCCTACTACCCAGCTAGCACTCAGCTCTACATGAACTACACTGCATACTATCCCAGGTAAGGACTATTACGGGTTGTGGGGAAGGACATACACGAGGGTAGTTAATGATGTCAGTGCCCCAGATAAGAACTGTTAGCCCCATTAACCATCCAGTCATATACTGTAAGTGGCTTGGGGGCTGGGAGGGAGGGGACATACACAAGGGTAGTTAATGACTGAACAGTAGTGTGGTATCAGAAGGAAGAGCAAACAGCACTAAGACCACAATGACCTTTCTCTGTGATAACATGAAACTACAAGTGAAAACACATGAAGTGTTACAAAAAACACATTTTCACATGATTTTCCACATGTGAAATCGTGTGGTTTTTCCTTAACGGATATTTACTGTATGACTCTAAGCACACACACCTCATTTCAGGATGTATAATGCTGTGTTTGTTATGGCCTCTCCAACTCACTCCTTATATCTCCCCCCCTCTCTCTCCTCCCTTCTCCCTCTCTTCTCACTCTCTCTCCTCTCTTCTCACTCTCTCCTCTCTTGTCACTCTCTTCTCCCTCTCTCTCTCCTCTCTCCTCTCTTCACCCTCTCTCTCTCCTCTCTTCACCCTCTCTCTCTCCTCCCTTCTCCCTTTCTTCTCACTCTCTCTCCTCTCTTCTCACTCTCTTCTCCCTCTCTCTCTCCTCTCTCCTCTCTTCACCCTCTCTCTCTCCTCTCTTCACCCTCTCTCTCTCCTCCCTTCTCCCTTTCTTCTCACTCTCTCTCCTCTCTTCTCACTCTCTTCTCCCTCTCTCTATCCTCTCTTCACCCTCTCTCTCTACTCTCTTCTCACTCTTCTCCCTCTCTCTCCTCTCTTCTCCCTCTCTCTCTCGTCTATTCGCACTCTTCTACCTCTCTCTCCTCTCTTCTTAACCCTCTCTCTCTCTCCTCACCCTCTCTATCCTCTCTTCTCCCCCTCTCTCTCCTCTTCTCACTCTCTCTCTCCTCTCGTCTCCCCTCCCTCTCTCCAGTCCCCCAGGTTCTCCCAACACTATAGGGTACTACCCCTCTCCCACCCCCCTGCCCTCCCCTGGGGGAGTGGTCCGTATGCATGGCCTCGCCTATAAAGAACTGCTCAACACCATTCAGGGATACCAGGTAAACAGTGTGTGTGTGTGTGTGTGTGTGTGTGTGTGTGTGTGTGTGTGTGTGTGTGTGTGTGTGTGTGTGTGTGTGTGTGTGTGTGTGTGTGTGTGTGTGTGTGTGTGTGTGTGTGTGTGTGTGTGTTTTTGTGTGTGTGTGTGTGTGTGTGTGTGTGTGTGTGTGTGTGTGTGTGTGTGTGTGTGTGTGTGTGTGTGTGTGTGTGTGTGTGTTTTTGTGTGTGTGTGTGTGTGTGTGTGTGTGTGTGTGTTTTTGTGTGTGTGTGTGTGTGTGTGTGTGTGTGTACTTGGATGTGTTTAACTATATTTGTGGGGAAGAGAAGTCCCCACATGAATAGTAAACAAACATGTTGTTAGTCACCACAAGGTGAAACGCTATTTCTAGGAGGTTTATGGTTAAGGTTGGAATTAGTGTTAGGGTTAGAATTAGGTTTAGGGGCTAGGGTTAGTTTTAGGGTTAGGGGTTAGGTTTTGGCGTTAAGGATAGGATAGGTTTAGGGGTTAGGAAAAATAGGATTGTGAATGAGACTGAATTGTGTGTCCCCACACGGTTAGATATACAAGACTGTGTGTACGTTCATGTGTGTTAGAGAAAGTGTGTGTGTGTGCAATGTGACCGGTATAGTATGTGTTGCCGTGTCCTCTCATGTCTCACGGTCGATCCAAAGCAAGTATTCAAATCTGCTAATGGAGGAGTGTACTATACTGTCAGGTATCCACTGTGTTTGCCTGGAGGCTATCAAACAAGTTAGTCAGGTCTACCCTCCCTGTTCTGTTCCCTCCCTGTTCTGGTCCCTCCCTGACAAACACCCACAGGCATTCTGTTGGGTGGATCTCCACTGCCTGCATGGACTTGATTTACAAGAGGCTGCTCCTCACTGATACACTAGGAAATAGCCAGTGAGTTCAGCCTGTGCTAATGAACACTAGTTTGGAAGTTGATGTGATACTATATACTGTAGATAAATCAGCAGTAATCATCTTGTAAAGGCTGACTCTTCTGAACACACAGCCCAGCCCAGTCTGTCTCTGTCTCAGTCCCCTGTGTCTCTGTCCCCCTCAACACTATAGTACGCTACTGAGGATGGCCTTGTGCACGCTCATGCTAACATGCACGATCACGATCCCTCCCGGACCCTGCTCACGCAGCCCAAAGAGTGGGTGTGTATTTAAGGGGTGTGTCCTAGGCAGGCGGAAGGTAAGGATTGGCTGACAGGGTCATGGGGCGTTTCTCCTTTCCTTCGTCTCCGGGACGACGTGGTTGTGGGTGTGGTTTGAGATTCCGGGTTACTCGGGGGTCACGGGGTAGAGTCTAGCTAGGGGAGATTGCAATGCCCCAAACCACACTGTAAAAAAAGATGATGGTTCCACCAGAGAATCAGGGATGATCGGGACACAGAGTAGATGTTCCTCCCTCAACCACTGGTCCAGGATCAGATGTCTTCTACCCTCTGATGGTTCACATTTGGATTGTGTGTGTGTGTGTGTGTGGGGGGGGGGGGGGGGGGGGTAGTAATCTGATCCTAGATCTGTGGTTAGGATGGGGTGTGTTGGATAATCTGATCCGAGATCTGTGGCAACCAGCTGCAATAGGATTGTGAATTTGTTAAACAACATATTTGTTGACAAAACTCACAATCCTATTCCAGCTGATTTCCTTCTTGTCATCTATATTTTTACAGTGCAGATCAGATTACCCCACAAATCCAAGGATCAGATTATCCCACACATCAAATCCTAACCTCAGATCTAGGATCAGATTACCCCACAAACCCAATCCTAACCTCTAGGATCAGAATACACCACACACCCAATCCTAACCTCAGATCTAGGATCAGATTACCCCACAAACCCAATCCTAACCTCTAGGATCAGAATACACCACACACCCAATCCTAACCTCAGATCTAGGATCAGATTACCCCACAAACCCAATCCTAACCTCTTGGATCAGAATACACCACACACCCAATCCTAACCTCAGATCTAGGATCAGATTTTTATTTAATTTAACTAGGTAAGTCAGTTAAGAACAAATTCTTATTTACAATGATGGCCAAGGAAAAGTGGGCTAACCGCCTTGTTCAGGGGCAGAATGACAGATTTTTACCTTGTCAGCTCGGGGATTCGACCTAGCAACCATTTTGGTTACTGGCCCAACGCTCTAATCACATTCTCTGGTGGAACCTAGAACCGTACCTGTTCTATATGGTCAATTTCTACCTGGTGCTGTCTGACTCAGCCCTTCCAAGGTGTGTTCCCGTTTCCTCCCTGGGCGCTGTAGTGTGCTAGATAGTGTTATCACTGCTGTACTAGTGTCAGGTGGGGAGGTGGTGGACTAGGTGATGGAATCCTCTGGTGCTGGGGCAAGGAAACCTTCAAACCACATAGACTCCTTTCCTTGTACTGACGTTTTCTCTCTTTTCACTTCCTCTCTTTATCTTCCTCGCCCTCTCTCCCTGCCTCTCTCCCTCTCTCTATCTTCCTCGCCCTCTCTCCCTGCCTCTCTCCATCTTCCTCGCCCTCTCTCCCTGCCTCTCTCCCTCTCTCTATCTTCCTCACCCTCTCTCCCTGCCTCTCTCCCTGCCTCTCTCCCTCTCTCTATCTTCCTCGCCCTCTCTCCCTGCCTCTCTCCCTCTCTATCTTCCTCGCCCTCTCTCCCTGCCTCTCTCCCTCTCTCTATCTTCCTCACCCTCTCTCCCTGCCTCTCTCCCTGCCTCTCTCCCTCTCTTTATCTTCCTCACCCTCTCTCCCTGCCTCTCTATCTCCCTCACCCTCTCTCCCTGCCTCTCTCTCTGCCTCTCTCCCTGCCTCTCTCCCTCTCTCTGTAGAGTCCTATGGAGGCATTGCCTGTACTGAGCAGTATGATTGGTCAGTCCAGCAGCGGTGATGCTCTGATGCCCTTCCCCCCTCTCCTGACCAAGCAGGGAGGGCACTACCTGGACCTAAACATGCTGTAGAAGGCTCAAAGATCCACACACTGGGCCACATTGGGGTTTCACCCAGATCTGGAGGGCCACAGTGAAAAGTGGTTATATTTCCTTTTTTTATATAAGACATGGCTCTCTATATTAAACTGTGCCGAAAGTTTGACCTGCCTGCACCACAATATCACACAACACACACTCCTGCACCACAATATCACACAACACACACTCCTGCACCACAATATCACACAACACACACTCCTGCACCACAATATCACACAACACACACTCCTGCACCACAATATCACACAACACACACGTGCGCATGTGTGTGGACGTGGGGGAATGTCCTGGCCTCCAGCTCTGATGTGTGTTCCCTGTCTTGAGTTTTGTGGTATATACAGTGTATATGCTTGAGAGCAGAAATGTATTTTATATCAGAGCTTTGCCTCAGCCAAACAGCAGCTCTGTCTTATATTGCACATAGTATTTTAAAAAAGCTTTCTAGAGAGACGTTCTTAGATGTTACAACCACTTCAGGAGACGTCTGTTAGAAGTAGAGCTGCGTTTAGTACTAATTATTCATCTGAACCTTTCTTCATGACTTGCATGCATTTGTGTATGTGTGTAAGTGCTTGTGAATGTGTGTGTGTGTGTATAAGTGTGTGGATGTGTGCGTAAGTGCGTGTGTGTGAGAGAGAGAGAGGAATGTGCATAGTGCACTACTCTCTCTAGATACTATATGTATATATTTTATTTTATACTGTCTGTCTAAAAACGTTATATTACATTGTATTTCTTTATACTTTCTATAATTTTACAATCCAATACTAGAACGTTGTATTAGGAAGTCTCCTGCATGAAGAAGTTAGTAGTGCTAGCTACACTCAGATGTTTACATGTTATGGAAAATATAAAGCACTGCTAACCAATCAGATTACTATACAGATTATACTGTATATCAACAGCATAGTGTCTGACATAAAAGTTACATGTCAAATGCTGAATCACTCCCACACCCCTCCCATCTAACCTGTTTATGTTTGCCTAGTTCCACTCCACCCTTGCCTTTTGTATGTGATGCCAAGCTGAGCCCAGAGCCAGGAGATTACTATTCCTGTTGCCAGTGGTGTAAAGTACTTAAGTAAAAATACTTTAAAATACTACTTAAGTAGTTTTTGGGGGTATCTGTACTTTACTTTACTATTTATATTTTTGACAACTTTTACTTTTACTCCACTACGTTCCTAAATAAAAGTATGTACTTTTTACTCCATACCTTTTCCCTGACACCCAAAAGTACAAGTTACATTTGGAATGCTCAGGCAGGACAGTAATATGGTCAATTCACACACCTATCAATATAAGGCGTTGTAATCCCTACTGCCTCTGATCTGGCAGACTCACGAAAATAAAATAATGCGTTTGTTAATGAATCTACTTTTTTACGACAGTTGAGTAGTTTTTCCACCACTGTACTTAAGGACATTTAAAACCAGATACTTTTAGACTTTTACTAAAGTCATTTTCTATTAAGGTATCTTTACTTTTACTCAAGTATGACAATTGAGTACTTTTTCCACCACTTCCTATTGCCTTACCCAGCTCGGTCCCAACTCACTGTGATGGAGATTTACCACTGTGCTCTCTGATTCCTTACTGTAATGTCACTGTGCCTCCATCTCAACAGTCTACTTCACTGACATAAAAGGACATATTGTTCTCAACTATCATGAGTTTTCAGATCAGTGCAGACTGAGGGGAGGCAAGGAGAGGACCGCGCTTCAGACTATTGAAACTCAACCAGTGTGTTTTACTCCCATGAAGGCCAGATTAGACAGTAGAGCTATAAATGGCCTATGATGATGTAATACATTGATGTCTGCTGTGACTGTGGGTCCCTGGCTGTCCAGGGAACTCTCCTGTGACCACACTGACACTAATAAATAGAACATGTGAAACAAGCCTGTCTGGGAAACTCATTGATTACAAATCAAACACACTGCGAATTCATTATTCATTACAATAATCAAGTGACCAAATTGGAGTGAAGAGCCTATGATGAGTGGGTCTGTGATTTGCTGCGTTCACACACCTCTCTCGTACTGCTAAGATGAGGCCGCTGTTGACAGAATGTGGCTGGAGGAGGAAGACAGAACTCCCTGCCACGGTGTACTGAGTCTCAGTACCTCACACACCTTTTCTCACACAATAACAGTACTATTGTCATCCTGAAACATAATTCTAGCAGTACAAAATGGAGGGAGATGAGGGTAGAGGAAGAGAGAAAACAAGAAGCACTAGGACCCCGAGGGCAGAACTAGCATTGTATAACACTACGACCCCACCCACATTCTCGTTCACTCCACAACACTCTACCTGATCCTGTTAATGCACCGGTTTCTCTTGATTCACCTGATACACCAACACACCTCCCGAGCAGAGACCAGACAGAGAGCAGAATGTTTGTTAAAGTTAACATGTTGTCTTTATTAAGGTTAAACACAGGGGTATAGAACATAGACAAGAACAGCAATAAGGAACTGCACAGAAACATGGCAGAGCTGTAACCTGAGCTCTGACCCAAACTCTCCAGTTAGTTCCATGTAACCACAGGCCTAGGATCAGATTAGTTCTAAGATTAACCATAAGGAGGATGTAAAAAGGCCTGATCCAGGAATTGGTTATGGGCAACTACAACTGATCCAAGCTGCAGTCTGTTTGGGTCTGTCTCCATCTACAGGACAAGACCGGGACTGCAGCTTTTCACCTGGGGACAGTTACCAGCATGTAGCAGTTTTATCAGAGCAGATCAACATGACAATACAATAAGTCATAACAAATTGTTTGTGTCATCATTTAAACAGTTAGGGCTTTGATTGTGTAGCAGCAGTAACCTTACAGGGTGTGTTATTACAGGGTGTATAGTGTGGGAGCATGTTATTACAGGGTGTGTAGTGTGGGAGCATGTTATTACAGGGTGTGTAGTGTTGGAGCATGTTATTACAGGGTGTATAGTGTGGGAGCGTGTTATTACAGGGTGTGTAGTGTGGGAGTGTGTTATTACAGGGTGTGTAGTGTGGGAGCATGTTATTACAGGGTGTGTAGTGTGGGAGCATGTTATTACAGGGTGTGTAGTGTGGGAGCGTGTTATTACAGGGTGTATAGTGTGGGAGCGTGTTATTACAGGGTGTGTAGTGTGGGAGCGTGTTATTACAGGGTGTGTAGTGTGGGAGCATGTTATTACAGGGTGTGTAGTGTGGGAGCATGTTATTACAGGGTGTGTAGTGTGGGAGCATGTTATTACAGGGTGTGTAGTGTGGGAGCATGTTATTACAAGGTGTGTAGTGTGGGAGCGTGTTATTACAGGGTGTGTAGTGTGGGAGCATGTTATTACAGGGTGTGTAGTGTGGGAGCATGTTATTACAGGGTTTGTAGTGTGGGAGCATGTTATTACAGGGTGTGTAGTGTGGGAGCATGTTATTACAGGGTGTGTAGTGTGGGAGCGTGTTATTACAGGGTGTGTAGTGTGGGAGCATGTTATTACAGGGTGTGTAGTGTGGGAGCGTGTTATTACAGGGTGTGTAGTGTGGGAGAATGTTATTACAGGGTGTGTAGTGTGGGAGCATGTTATTACAGGGTGTGTAGTGTGGGAGCGTGTTATTACAGGGTTTATAGTGTGGGAGCGTGTTATTACAGGGTGTGTAGTGTGGGAGCGTGTTATTACAGGGTGTGTAGTGTGGGAGCATGTTATTACAGGGTGTGTAGTGTGGGAGCATGTTATTACAGGGTGTGTAGTGTGGGAGCATGTTATTACAGGGTGTGTAGTGTGGGAGCATGTTATTACAGGGTGTGTAGTGTGGGAGCGTGTTATTACAGGGTGTGTAGTGTGGGAGCATGTTATTACAGGGTTTGTAGTGTGGGAGCATGTTATTACAGGGTGTGTAGTGTGGGAGCGTGTTATTACAGGGTGTGTAGTGTGGGAGCGTGTTATTACAGGGTGTGTAGTGTGGGAGCGTGTTATTACAGGGTGTGTAGTGTGGGAGCGTGTTATTACAGGGTGTGTAGTGTGGGAGCGTGTTATTACAGGGTGTGTAGTGTGGGAGCGTGTTATTACAGGGTGTGTAGTGTGGGAGCATGTTATTACAGGGTGTGTAGTGTGGGAGCATGTTATTACAGGGTGTGTAGTGTGGGAGCGTGTTATTACAGGGTGTGTAGTGTGGGAGCATGTTATTACAGGGTGTGTAGTGTGGGAGCATGTTATTACAGGGTGTGTAGTGTGGGAGCATGTTATTACAGGGTGTGTAGTCTGGGAGCATGTTATTACAGGGTGTGTAGTGTGGGAGCATGTTATTTCAGGGTGTGTAGTGTGGGAGCATGTTGTTACAGGGTGTGTAGTGTGGGAGCATGTTATTACAGGGTGTGTAGTGTGGGAGCATGTTATTACAGGGTGTGTAGTGTGGGAGCATGTTATTACAGGGTGTGTAGTGTGGGAGCATGTTATTACAGGGTGTGTAGTGTGGGAGCATGTTATTACAGGGTGTGTAGTGTGGGAGCATGTTATTACAGGGTGTGTAGTGCTGGAGCATGTTATTACAGGGTGTGTAGTGCGGGAGCATGTTATTACAGGGTGTGTAGTGTGGGAGCATGTTATTACAGGGTGTGTAGTGTGGGAGCATGTTATTACAGGGTGTGTAGTGTGGGAGCGTGTTATTACAGGGTGTGTAGTGTGGGAGCGTGTTATTACAGGGTGTGTAGTGTGGGAGCATGTTATTACAGGGTGTGTAGTGTGGGAGCGTGTTATTACAGGGTGTGTAGTGTGGGAGCATGTTGTTACAGGGTGTGTAGTGTGGGAGCATGTTGTTACAGGGTGTGTAGTGTGGGTAGACATAAAACATGTTCCTTTTAAAATAACACTTAAGCAAATTATTTTGTATGCAAATCTAGAAAGGTTGACTGCATTATGTACAGTAAATGCTGACTGCTGAGTGCAGCCAGTGGACGTGGGACTCCTGAAGGTCGTCTCACACCAGGTCCATGAGGCATCCATGATGTCACAGGGGTCACAGACTCAGAGCTCCGTCATCAGGAGAGCCCTGAGAATCTTCTCTCTGCCCAACCTCATCTCCTCCCCGCTAAACACAGACACACACACAGACAGGGACACACACACACACACAGATCATCATGAGGAATGTTACATGACTGGGATTTGTGTGTTAAGTGTGTCTGTAACCTGAGTGTGTGTGTGTAACCTGAATGTGTGTTACCTGTTGGTGTGAGAGGCGAGGCAGGGTACCAGGGGAGGGATGGAGGTGTGGTAGAAGGAAGGGGAGAGGTGGGGAGAGTGAGAACGCTCACAGCATGGACTCCTCAGCTCCAGTATCGGCATGTCCATCTGCAACACACACAAAACAGTTTAGTTCACAATCCACTATTATCCTGGTATTTGCTTAGAAATGACAAGGCTCTGATCCAAATGGACGAATGCTCTGCTATGAAAAGTGTGTGTTGCTGAGTGCTCTGGGGTATGATAACCTGTGTGTTTGTTTCCTGAGGGTATATGGAGGGTTGTGTCTGGTTGTCCAGTGAGTTGTTAGAGCCACACTTCCCAGTGCTCCGGGAAGAGATCGCTGCAAGGGCCTCTGGGAGATTATCCTCGTCCTCATGGTTACTGAGGACCAATTACAGGACAGTGTTCAGCCACAGCATTCTAAATGTATCACATGAGTAGTGAATAACTAACATCATAGGTTTTTGAGTAGTGGCTAGGTTATGACAGTACTTTGAGTACAGGACACAGCTGTGAGCATCGTATAGAATCCCAGAGCAGGTTGTGAATACCCTGCCATACTTACAAGCTGAACTGCCTGACCAGTCTTTTCCTGCGGTTGGTGTTAGGGTTAGACTTGGCGGGTCTGTCTGTGGTTGAGTTGTGGTCGGGGCGGAGGGAGGTTTTCTCTGTGGTCAGACTGGAAGTGGCAGAGTCTCGAGAGTCCTGACTGGAGCTCTGATACCTGAGATACACACATACCATTATCATCCACCAAACACACACACACACACACACTGGGAGGAGTATTGTATCACTGCTAGTACTGGCCTGTCGTTGATCTCCTGACTACAGGTCTTCCCTCTGGGCGTCAGCGGAGCATCCTTCATCAAGAGAGGAAGAAGAGGAGAGGACAGGAGGATGACAGAAGAGGAGAGGATAGGAGGATGACAGAGGAGAAGAGTAGAGGACAGGAGGATGACAGAGGAGAAGAGGATGGGAGAAGAGGAGAGGACAAGAGGATGACAGAGGAGAAGAGTAGAGGACAGGAGGATGACCGAAGAGGAGAGGAGGATGACAGAAGAGGAGAGGATAGGAGGATGACAGAGGAGAAGAGTAGAGGACAGGAGGATGACCGAAGAAGAGGAGAGGACAGGAGGATGACCGAAGAAGAGGAGAGGACAGGAGGATGACCGAAGAGGAGAGGAGGATGACAGAAGAGGAGAGGATAGGAGGATGACCGAAGAAGAGGAGAGGACAGGAGGATGACAGAAGAAGAGGAGAGGACAGGAGGATGACAGAAGAGGAGAGGACAGGACGACAACAGAGGAGAGGACAGGAGGATGACAGAAGAGAAGAGGAGGATGAGAGAGAGTATAGAAGGATGAGAAGAGGAGAGGACAGGAATATGACAGAAGAAGAGGAGAGGACAGGAGGATGACAGAAGAGAAGAGGAGGACGAGAGAGAGTATAGAAGGATGAGAAGAGGAGAGGACAGGAATATGACAGAAGAAGAGGAGAGGACAGGAGGATGACAGAAGAAGAGGATGGGAGAAGGGGAGAGGACAAGAGGATGACAGAAGAAGAGGAGAGGAGGATGACAGAAGAGAAGAGGAGGACGAGAGAGTATAGAAGTATGAGAAGAGGAGAGGACAGGAATATGACAGAAGAGGAGAGGACAGGAATATGACAGAAGAGGAGAGGACAGGAGGATGACAGAGGAGAAGAGGAGGAGAGAGAAGAGGATGAGAGAAGAGGACAGGAGGATGACAGAAGAAGAGGAGAGAACAGGAGGACGACAGAGGAGAAGAGGACAAGAGGATGAGAGAGGATGTTAGCTTTTACACGGCTACTGCAAACACACACTCAATAGGGTCAGAACTCGCTCAATAGACAGCCTCCATCACTAGGGGTCAGTACTCACTCTATAGACAGCCTCCATCACTAGGGGTCAGTACTCACTCTATAGACAGCCTCCATCACTAGGTGTCAGTACTCACTTTATAGACAGCCTCCGTCACTCACTAGGGGTCAGTACTCACTCTATAGACAGCCTCCATCACTAGGTGTCAGTACTCACTCTATAGACAGCCTCCATAACTCACTAGGGGTCAGTACTCACTCTATAGACAGCCTCCATCACTCACTAGGGGTCAGTACTCACTCTATAGACAGCCTCCATCACTAGGGGTCAGTACTCACTCTATAGACAGCCTCCATCACTAGGGGTCAGTACTCACTCTATAGACAGCCTCCATCACTAGGGGTCAGTACTCACTGTATAGACAGCCTCCATCACTAGGGGTCAGAACTCACTCTATAAACAGCCTCCATCACTAGGGGTCAGTACTCACTCTATAGACAGCCTCCATCACTAGGGGTCAGTACTCACTCTATAAACAGCCTCCATCACTAGGGGTCAGTACTCACTCTATAGACAGCCTCCATCACTAGGTGTCAGTACTCACTCTATAGACAGCCTCCATCACTAGGGGTCAGGACTCACTCTATAGACAGCCTCCATCACTAGGTGTCAGTACTCACTTTATAGACAGCCTCTGTCATTCAATAGGGTTAGTAATCACTTTATAGACATCCTCCTTCACTCACTAGGGGTCAGTACTCACTTTATAGACAGCCTCCATCACTAGGGGTCAGAACTCACTCTATAGACAGCCTCCATCACTAGGGGTCAGTACTCACTCTATAGACAGCCTCCATCACTAGGGGTCAGTACTCACTCTATAGACAGCCTCCATCTGAGCTTTGTAGATGTTACACTTGAGATGGTCTGGAGGGCTGCAGGGAGAGGAGGGCTGGAGAGACTTCTCAGACAACTGCTTCTCCTCCGCCTGAGAGATGAGAGAGAGAGAGAGGTGGAGTCTAAATATGTAATAAAATAACTGCTTAAATATGTCTGACCTGGTGTGTAACCGTACCTTGTTGTCCATGTTGACATGTAGTGAAGGCCAGGGAGAGGTGTTGCTGTCTGTCTCCAGGGGGTTGAGCAGACAGAGCTCCAACTCATCTACAGGACAGGGAGGGGCTCTGTGTTCTAAACACACACACAGTGTTAACATATAACCTGGCTGCCGTGGTGTCATTAACCTGGCTGCCGTGGTGTCATTAACCTGGCTGCCGTGGTGTCTATAACCTGTCTGCCGTGGTGTCTATAACCTGTCTGCCGTGGTGTCTATAACCTGTCTGCCTGTGGTGTCTATAACCTGGCTGCCTGTGGTGTCTATAACCTGGCTGCCGTGGTGTCTATAACCTGACTGCCGTGGTGTCTATAACCTGGCTGCCGTGGTGTCTATAACCTGGCTGCCGTGGTGTGAGTAACCTGGCTGCCATGGTGTGTTTTACCAGGTGTCAATAACCTTGCTGCCTGTGATGTCTATAACCTGGTGACTATAACCTGGCTGCCGTGGTGTGTATAACCTGGCTGCCGTGGTGTGTATAACCTTGTGTCTATAACCTGGCTGCCGTGGCGTTAATAACCTGGTGTCTATAACCTGGCTGCCGTGGCGTTAATAACCTGGGGTCTATAACCTGGCTGCCGTGGCGTTAATAACCTGGGGTCTATAACCTGGCTGCCTGTGGTGTCTATAACCTGGCTGCCGTGGTGTGTACAACCTGGCGTGTATAAACTGGTTGCCGTGGTGTGTATTACCTGGCTGCCGTGGTGTGTATAACCTGCCGTGTATAACCTGGCTGCCGTGGTGTGTATAACCTGGCTGCCGTGGCGTGTATAACCTGGCTGCCGTGGCGTCTATAACCTGGCAGCCGTGGCGTCTATAACCTTGCTGCCGTGGCGTCTATAACCTGGCTGACGTGGCGTCTATAACCTGGCAGCTGTGGCGTGTATAACCTGGCTGCCGTGGCGTGTATAACCTGGCTGCCGTGGCGTGTATAACCTGGCTGCCGTGGCGTGTATAACCTGGCTGCCGTGGCGTGTATAACCTGGCTGCCGTGGTGTGTATAACCTGGCTGCCGTGGCGTGTATAACCTGGCTGCCGTGGAGTCTATAACCTGGCAGCCGTGGCGTCTATAACCTTGCTGCCGTGGCGTCTATAACCTGGCTGACGTGGCGTCTATAACCTGGCTGCCGTGGCGTGTATAACCTGGCTGCTGTGGCGTGTATAACCTGGTGTGTATAACCTGGCTGCCGTGGTGTGTATAACCTGGCTGCCGTGGTGTGTATAACCTGGTGTGTATAACCTGGCTGCCATGGTGTGTATAACCTGGCTGCCGTGGTGTGTATAACCTGGCTGCCGTGGTGTGTATAACCTGGCTGCCATGGTGTGTTTAATCTGGCTTCCATGGTGTGTATAACATGGTGTGTATAACCTAGTGTCTATAACCTGGCTGCCTGTGGTGTGTATAACCTGGCTGCCGTGGCGTTAATAACTTGGTGTCTATAACCTGGCTGCCTGTGGTGTCTATAACCTGGCGTGTATAACCTGGCTGCCGTGGTGTGTATAACCTGGCTGCCTGTGGTGTCTATAACCTGGCGTGTATAACCTGGCTGCCTGTGGTGTCTATAACCTGGCGTGTATAACCTGGCTGCCGTGGTGTGTATAACCTGGCTGCCTGTGGTGTCTATAACCTGGCGTGTATAACCTGGCTACCGTGGTGTCTATAACCTGGCTGCCTGTGGTGTCTATAACCTGGCTGCCCGTGGTGTGTAGAACCTGGCTGCCTGTGGTGTCTATAACCTGGTGTCTATAACCTGGCTGCCGTGGTGTCTATAACCTGGCTGCCGTGGTGTGTAGAACTTGGTTGCCTGTGGTGTGTATAACCTGGTGTCTATAACCTGGCTGCCTGTGGTGTGTATACCCATGGGTGTATACCTACTGTTCTTGCTGTGTGTGTGACAGTAAGTCTCCTGGCTGTTGTCGTAGTGTGTGTGTCTGCGGTGGAGATGGTGTATGCTTCCAGAGTACGGCGTCTCGTTCTCCTCAACACTGAACTGCTGCTCCCCTCCCAGGACAGGACCACGCCGAGGGAAACTGGGGACAGCACATCACACTCAAACACACAGTCCAGAAACCCAGAACCAGAACAGCACCCTGTTCCACCTTCTTTACCACACAGTAACACCAGTTTTTAAAACCTCTCTGGTACACAGGGGAGGGCAGCTCACGGAAACCACATTTGATAACTTTCTATGAGCCCATCTTCCCCAATTAAGGTACAATCAGCCACCTGTGCTTTGGTAGTCTGTGTGTGGTGTGTATAGCACATCATTTTAACAGTCATTCAGTGTGTGTGTGTGTGTGTGTACATTATTCAACTTCAGTGAAGGACTTTAAGCAGTGCGTTTATTCAACAAGGCTGTAGCAACCAATCTAAGGCTGGTTGTGATAAGAGTAACAATTTTAAGGCAACAGGAAGGAATGTTGAGCATGGAGAGGATGTAAACACAATCAGCATTAACACAGGTAAACAAGGCCATCAGAGCCATTCTATTGATCTATGGGGGGGTTGATTAAGCTGAGTCAGAGCCCCTCACACACAACATTCATGCAGCAATAGACGCAAGACTTCCATGACATGCTATTGTAATGTAATCTATATAATGTAATGTATATTGCTGATATGAATTTAACAAGAACATTTTCCTTCATCGTTTAGCTGAGATTTCCAAAGTAGCCATATTCCCCTTCAGATGTAATGTACAACCATGTGATCCCTAGTTAAAGCAGTTTATGATGACACAGACTACTTCACACACACTCAAATGATTGGCATCTTACATTCAAACAGTGAATCCTGAGCTAGGATAACTTCTTTAAACAAATTATTTGGCTTGCTCTAAAAGGATTTGGCTAAAAGCAAATATACCTGCTAACTGGGCAGAAACATAATGTCTCGGTATGACTGTTTTGTAAAGCATAAACGGAATTTCAATCTTACCCAGTCACATTTGAGGACTTTGTAGCATTCAGCCACTAAAGTATCAACAACAATTACATGAACTAACAAGACATCATCAAACATCATGGTCCAACCCACTCAGAGAGAGATCTCTATGTTTAAAGTCTCTCTCTTTCTGTTAGGAGTCTCTTTCTGTCTCCACAGCATGGTGGTGGTGGTGATCTGATGGAGAAGACACATGGTAGACAAGGCTGGTGTGTAATGATGGTGATGAGGATGATGTATTTTGGTCCATAAGTCCACAACCAGAGTGTTTCTCTGTCTCTCTCCGTCTTCTGTATTCCAGTTGTCTCGTATGCATATGCCTATGTGTTAGAGTTTAGATTTAGAGGTGGGTTTGGGACAGGGTCCTGGGACAGGGCTGTAGAGGTTAGGGTGGAGGGGTCAGAGTGCAGTCATGACCTTGTCTCTGTACACCACACTGATGGATCCAGGGAAAGACCCGCTGGACCTCTCTGGTACTGACCGATGACTGGGCTCTTGACTCACTGCTACTGCAGCAGGCGCTCTGGACATGGGAAATGACAAACACGGTACGCATACACAGACACGGTAAGCATACACACACACACGCGCACACACACAGCCTGTCTAAATGATGCAACACATGAATGATGTAACAGTGATATGACGTGAAAGAGACATTCAAAAAGAAAAAGATAGCGGAGATACCCGACAGAGAAAGAGAGCACCTCTGAAATGAGACAACTCTGGGGGCTAGGGGGACTCACTATACACCATTAAGAAGAAGTCTTACCAATGTCTGTCTGTCTGTCTGTGTCTCACCTGTGCGGGGATGTGTGTCCTGAGTGTTGTAGGTAGATGGGGGGTGTGAGGGCTGGGTGCCAAGGCTCATGGGCTATAGGGATGTTACGCTGGTACTGAACAGAGATAGATGGAGAAAAAGACTGAGAAAATAATATTCAGTTGAATATTGCAGGTGCATTGCCATGGTAATCAGTCACAAAGGTATCCACTGACGTTTTCTTCTTTAACCTTCATATCCATGAGGAACCATTGTGTGTGTGTGTGTGTGTGTGTGTCTTACTGGGTGTAGACTAGGTTCGGGGCTGGTGTGGGCGCTGAAAAATAACAATATAATTGCTCAATAAGATCACATTTACATACAGATCATTAATCAAAACATATCCATTTCCATACATTGGTATAAAATGTACATCTTGCTCATTACCATAGTGCTCTTTAACATGAATAGAGGCGTAACATTCAACTCCTCCAGAAAGGACTCACACCACTGGACTTTCTCCACTTGTGTTACAGCCGGTATTAGAAAATGGATTAAATATGCTCACCGGCCTACATAAAATATCTCATAATGTCCAAGTGGAATTATGCTTTCAGAAATGTTTACAAATTAATTACAAATCAAGAGCTGAAATGTCTTGAGTCAATAAGTATTCAACCCCTTAGTTTTGGAAAGCCAAAATAAATTCAGAAGTAAAAATGTGCTTAACATGTAAACTAAGTTGCATGGACTCACTGTGTGACAATAATATATATTTTAATGACTACCTCATCTCTGTAGCCCACAAATACAGATGGTTGTAAGGTCCCTCAGTCGAGCAGTGAATTTCAAACAGATTCAACCACAAAGACCAGGGAGGTTTTACAATGCGGGTATGCTTAGGAAAAATTCAGGAAAAATCCTAAAGGAAAACCTGGTCAGTCTGCTTTCTACCAAACACTGGGAGATGAATTCACCTTTCAGCAGGACAATAACCTAAAACCAAATCTATACTGGAGTTGCTTACCAAGACAGTGAATGTTCCTGAGCGGCCGAGTTATAGTTTTAACTTAAATCTGCTTGAAAATCTATGGCAAGACCTGAAAGTGAAAATGGTTGTCTAGCAATGATCAACAACCAAGTTGACAGAGCTTGAAGAATTTAGAAAAAAATAATAGGCAAATGTTGCACAATCCAGGTGTGGAAAGTCTTAGAGACTCATCCAGAAAGACTCACAGCTGTAATCACTACCAATCCAGGTGTGGAAAGTCTTAGAGACTCATCCAGAAAGACTCACAGCTGTAATCACTACCAATCCAGGTGTGGAAAGTCTTAGAGACTCATCCAGAAAGACTCACAGCTGTAATCACTACCAATCCAGGTGTGGAAAGTCTTAGAGACTCATCCAGAAAGACTCACAGCTGTAATCACTACCAATCCAGGTGTGGAAAGTCTTAGAGACTCATCCAGAAAGACTCACAGCTGTAATCACTACCAATCCAGGTGTGGAAAGTCTTAGAGACTCATCCAGAAAGACTCACAGCTGTAATCACTACCAATCCAGGTGTGGAAAGTCTTAGAGACTCATCCAGAAAGACTCACAGCTGTAATCACTACCAATCCAGGTGTGGAAAGTCTTAGAGACTCATCCAGAAAGACTCACAGCTGTAATCACTACCAATCCAGGTGTGGAAAGTCTTAGAGACTTACCCAGAAAGAGTGTAAGCGCTGCCAAAGGTGATTATAAAATGTATTGACTCAGGTGGTTGAATCTTAACATAGTGTTTTTTAAAAAATTTTTTTTTTACAAATGTCAGCATTTTTCTTCCACCTTGACATTAGTATAAAATGTGTAGATCGTTGACAGAAAGTTACAATTAAATCCATTTCATCTCACTGTAACAACAAAATGTAGAAAAAGGTCAAGGGGTGTGAATAGTTTCTAAGGGCTCTGTACATGCTTGGTTGTCCTGTGCTCTCAGGGACCCACCTGATATGTGGTGGTTTGGCTGGAGAGAGGGCTGTAGAGAGAGAGACCGCCAGGTTACATCAGGTCAGTGAATCAAGCACAGGAGATTTGACATGGGAAACTGCCTGTATGGGTGTTTTACTGTATGGGGGAACTGGGAGCTGTAGGGATGTAGGGTATATGCTATAGTGTGTACTGGGGAGAATATACCAACCCTTGCCACCCAGTGAGTGAGTGCGAGAGGGGTATCTCTTGCTGGGTCGCCTCTCAAACGTACTGGCCCTCCTCAGCCTCCCTCCGTGGGTCGCCTGGTACTCAGTCTTTCCACTGAGAAGGAGAGAGAGAACACTTTAAAGGGATACTTCAGGATTTTGGCAGTGAGTCAGATTAACTCGTTGATACCATTTTTATGTCCCTGCTGGGAGCTGTAGGGATGTAAAGCTGTAGGGTATAATCTATAGTGTACTGGGGAGAATATACCAACCCAGTTTAAAGGAATTTGCTAACTAGCGTTAGCGTAATTGCTAACTAGCATTAGCACAATGACTAGAAGTCTATGGTAACTACTAGCATGCTAGTAGATATAGACTTCCAATCATGCGCTAATGCCAGTTAGCATTGGCTCGTGAAACTGCTGATTGCATCCATAATTAAGTAAGATGATACATACAAATGGTATCGTTGAGTCAATCTGACTGAGGAAGTAGATAAAGTGCCTCATTGCCAAAACCCCCAAGATTCCCTTTAACGACGATGAACAGTAGCTGGCATCTCTGTATTTGGCATGTCAGGATGTACAGAACATTTACATGACTCAACATACTGCGTCCCTGTATGTTGGTGATAGATGCCTGGAATATATCTGAAGAGGTCGTTTCAGTTTGACATGTAAACAAACGGCATTTCCCTGTAACCATAGCTTCCATCATGTAACCATAGAGACAAAACTTGCATCTCAGATGGCGCACTAGTCCTCAGTTAGTGCACTGCTTTTGACCAGAACCCTACCTATTCTCAGAGTGCATCCAACATGGCACTCTATTCACTATATAGTGCACCCTAGAACTCTGGTCAAAAGTGGTGCACTATATAGGGAATAGGGTGCCATTTTGGGCACAATCTCTGTTGTAGAGTTGAGTGTTGGTGCGAGCCCCACCCACCTGAACCTGAAACGTGATCCAAGGCGTGTGAAGTCACTGCTGGAGGCCTTCCCAGCTGTGGGCTGGCGCAGCCGGAAGAAGGCGTGGCTCTCCACAGCACATTTCCACAAGTGTTTACACGTCTTCGAACTGTCCAACTGGAACACAAAGGTGTGCTCCTGCTCCCGCCCCTAACCACACAACAGCCAATCACAATCAAACACCACTCTGACAAAAGCAGTCCAAATATTTCAATGTCAATGAAATGGTCTCTGCTGTCAAGTCAAAAGGTGAAATAGGGGCCGATCACATACAAGTGTGTCGCCTGTAAATGTGTGGTGGTGAGAAATGGAAATGGTTTTCTTTGCATATATGAGACACCCTCGGAGAGTGGGGTCATGGGCAGGGGTATTTGTGTATTGCTCACCTGATCATCGTCCTCCGTCACCACTAGGGTGAGTCGACTCTTTTTGAAATCCAGGCGGGTGATCTTGGGCCTGGAACACACACACACACACACACACACACACAGTTGACATTGCAGACTACGCAGCTGTTTTCAAGAAAATATCAGTGTGTTTTGGAGTGTTCATGTCAAAGTGTGTGTGTGTGTGTTTACCAGAAGAAGAGGCCTATCTTGGTGGAGCCCTCAAACACCAGGATGCCAGTGGGAGTCAGACCCAGAGCGTACTCAGCTCCGTCCCTTCCCTGAGGACAACACACAGTCACACATGCTCAGTGCTACTCTACAACATCAAACACAGACAACAGCAGCACACACACCAACCTTGACAAAATGCATGTCCACTCCGTACAGCTCCAGCCATTTACACTTGTTGAGGAAGCTGGTCTCTGCCTGGGATGGATCCGTACCCCTGGGGAAACAAAACCACATGCTCAGTCTAACACACATACCCTGCCCTCTGGGTGGAATGTCCTCCATACTTCTTGCAGTAATCCAGTTCAGATGTACACAACAGATTAGGGCCTAGGGGTTTATCTGGCCAATAGAGAGAGAGAGAGCGGAACTCAGTAGGGTTTCTCTTTGGTTTCTCGCTTTCACTGGTGTCATGTCAGCTCAGTGAGCCCCAGTGTATGTGTGTGTAATCTGTGTGCGTCATCTAATCTGAGATTGGAGCGATCATACACTAGCAGGGTTAAATACTGCCTGGATTCAATCAAGACGCTCCAGGGATTAATCTCTTGATCCGTCACACAGACAGAGGCAAACAGAGAGATATAGAGAGAGGGTGATTTACATAGGTTTGATACAGCACTAGAAAACACCAGAGTGATACACTCCTCTACCTGCATGATGTTAAAGAACCAGACATTGTTCATGTGGTTATCACCTGTCCTGTGTTCTTATCCAGACACCTACAGTCTGTTCAGACACCTACAGACTGTTCTTATCCAGACACCTACAGACTGTTCAGACACCTACAGACTGTTCAGACAGACACCTACAGACTGTTCAGACAGACACCTACAGACTGTTCAGACAGACACCTACAGACTGTTCAGACACCTACAGACTGTTCAGACACCTACAGACTGTTCAGACACCTACAGACTGTTCAGACACCTACAGACTGTTCAGACACCTACAGACTGTTCAGACACCTACAGACTGTTCAGACACCTACAGACTGTTCAGACACCTACAGACTGTTTAGACAGACACCAGAGAGAGAGGGAGAGAGAGGGTGATTTACATAGGTTTGATACAGCACTAGAAAACACCAGAGTGATACACTCCTCTACCTGCATGATGTTAAAGAACCAGACATTGTTCATGTGGTTATCACCTGTCCTGTGTTCTTATCCAGACACCTGCAGTCTGTTCAGACACCTACAGACTGTTCTTATCCAGACACCTACAGACTGTTCAGACAGACACCTACAGTCTGTTCAGACAGACACCTACAGTCTGTTCAGACACCTACAGACTGTTCAGACACCTACAGACTGTTCAGACACCTACAGACTGTTCAGACACCTACAGACTGTTCAGACACCTACAGACTGTTCAGACACCTACAGACTGTTCAGACACCTACAGACTGTTCAGACACCTACAGACTGTTCAGACACCTACAGACTGTTCAGACACCTACAGACTGTTCAGACACCTACAGACTGTTCTTATCCAGACACCTACAGACTGTTCAGACACCTACAGACTGTTCAGACACCTACAGACTGTTCAGACACCTACAGACTGTTCTTATCCAGACACCTACAGACTGTTCAGACACCTACAGACTGTTCAGACACCTACAGACTGTTCAGACACCTACAGACTGTTCAGACAGACACCAGAGAGAGAGGGAGAGAGAGGGTGATTTACATAGGTTTGATACAGCACTAGAAAACACCAGAGTGATACACTCCTCTACCTGCATGATGTTAAAGAACCAGACATTGTTCATGTGGTTATCACCTGTCCTGTGTTCTTATCCAGACACCTACAGACTGTTCTTATCCAGACACCTACAGACTGTTCTTATCCAGACAGCTACAGACTGTTCTTATCCAGACACCTACAGACTGTTCAGACAGACACCAGAGAAGATGTCCTGTGTTCTTATCCAGACACCTACAGACTGTTCAGACACCTACAGACTGTTCTTATCCAGACACCTACAGACTGTTCTTATCCAGACACCTACAGACTGTTCTTATCCAGACACCTACAGACTGTTCTTATCCAGACACCTACAGACTGTTCTTATCCAGACACCTACAGACTGTTCTCAGACAGACACCTACAGACTGTTCAGACAGACACCTACAGACTGTTCTTATCCAGACACCTACAGACTGTTCAGACAGACACCTACAGACTGTTCAGACAGACACCTACAGACTGTTCAGACAGACACCTACAGACTGTTCAGACAGACACCTACAGACTGTTCAGACACCTACAGACTGTTCAGACACCTACAGACTGTTCAGACACCTACAGACTGTTCAGACACCTACAGACTGTTCAGACACCTACAGACTGTTCAGACACCTACAGACTGTTCAGACACCTACAGACTGTTTAGACAGACACCAGAGAGAGAGGGAGATTTACATAGGTTTGATACAGCACTAGAAAACACCAGAGTGATACACTCCTCTACCTGCATGATGTTAAAGAACCAGACATTGTTCATGTGGTTATCACCTGTCCTGTGTTCTTATCCAGACACCTACAGTCTGTTCAGACACCTACAGACTGTTCTTATCCAGACACCTACAGACTGTTCAGACACCTACAGACTGTTCAGACACCTACAGACTGTTCAGACAGACACCTACAGACTGTTCAGACAGACACCAGAGAGAGAGGGAGAGAGAGGGTGATTTACATAGGTTTGATACAGCACTAGAAAACACCAGAGTGATACACTCCTCTACCTGCATGATGTTAAAGAACCAGACATTGTTCATGTGGTTATCACCTGTCCTGTGTTCTTATCCAGACACCTACAGTCTGTTCAGACACCTACAGACTGTTCAGACACCTACAGACTGTTCAGACACCTACAGACTGTTTAGACAGACACCAGAGAGAGAGGGAGCGAGAGGGTGATTTACATAGGTTTGATACAGCACTAGAAAACACCAGAGTGATACACTCCTCTACCTGCATGATGTTAAAGAACCAGACATTGTTCATGTGGTTATCACCTGTCCTGTGTTCTTATCCAGACACCTACAGTCTGTTCAGACACCTACAGACTGTTCTTATCCAGACACCTACAGACTGTTCAGACACCTACAGACTGTTCTTATCCAGACACCTACAGACTGTTCTTATCCAGACACCTACAGACTGTTCTTATCCAGACACCTACAGACTGTCCAGACACCTACAGACTGTTCAGACACCTACAGACTGTTCAGACACCTACAGACTGTTCAGACACCTACAGACTGTTCAGACACCTACAGACTGTTCAGACACCTACAGACTGTTCAGACACCTACAGACTGTTCAGACACCTACAGACTGTTCAGACACCTACAGACTGTTCAGACACCTACAGACTGTTCAGACACCTACAGACTGTTCAGACACCTACAGACTGTTCAGACACCTACAGACTGTTCAGACACCTACAGACTGTTCAGACACCTACAGACTGTTCAGACACCTACAGACTGTTCAGACACCTACAGACTGTTTAGACAGACACCAGAGAGAGAGGGTGATTTACATAGGTTTGATACAGCACTAGAAAACACCAGAGTGATACACTCCTCTACCTGCATGATGTTAAAGAACCAGACATTGTTCATGTGGTTATCACCTGTCCTGTGTTCTTATCCAGACACCTACAGTCTGTTCAGACACCTACAGACTGTTCAGACACCTACAGACTGTTCAGACACCTACAGACTGTTTAGACAGACACCAGAGAGAGAGGGAGCGAGAGGGTGATTTACATAGGTTTGATACAGCACTAGAAAACACCAGAGTGATACACTCCTCTACCTGCATGATGTTAAAGAACCAGACATTGTTCATGTGGTTATCACCTGTCCTGTGTTCTTATCCAGACACCTACAGTCTGTTCAGACACCTACAGACTGTTCAGACACCTACAGACTGTTCAGACACCTACAGACTGTTCAGACAGACACCAGAGAGAGAGGGAGAGGGTGATTTACATAGGTTTGATACAGCACTAGAAAACACCAGAGTGATACACTCCTCTACCTGCATGATGTTAAAGAACCAGACATTGTTCATGTGGTTATCACCTGTCCTGTGTTCTTATCCAGACACCTACAGTCTGTTCAGACACCTACAGACTGTTCTTATCCAGACACCTACAGTCTGTTCAGACACCTACAGACTGTTCAGACACCTACAGACTGTTCAGACACCTACAGACTGTTCAGACACCTACAGACTGTTCTTATCCAGACACCTACAGACTGTTCAGACACCTACAGACTGTTCAGACACCTACAGACTGTTCAGACACCTACAGACTGTTCAGACACCTACAGACTGTTCAGACACCTACAGACTGTTCAGACACCTACAGACTGTTCAGACACCTACAGACTGTTCAGACACCTACAGACTGTTCTTATCCAGACACCTACAGACTGTTCAGACACCTACAGACTGTTCAGACACTTACAGACTGTTCAGACACTTACAGACTGTTCAGACACCTACAGACTGTTCAGACACCTACAGACTGTTCAGACAGACACACCTAGAGTCTGTTCAGACAGACACCAGTGAAGATGTCCTGTTGGATGGTGTTTTAACTCACCTTAGGTCCACCCACTTGTTAAAGATGTCTGCCTCCATGGTCTCACTCTGTTTGGGTGTGAAGCGAAACTCTGACACCAGCTCAGGAGAATGCTCTAGAGGGTCACAGTCCCCCAGCTCACCTACACACACACACACGCGTTATAGTCAGGTGTAAAAGAAACATGAATGCTGATTCCAGAGATACCGTAGTGTGTAAATCATCACCTACTCTGTAAGCAGTAGGCCCCCAGGTCTACTGAGACATCATATGGACACTTCAACCTGGAGGGAGAGAGGAAGGTTCCAGAGCAGAGAGATCACACCACACACACCGCATGCAGCATTACTTCCAATACTGTGTTCACATGTATGTACAGTGCATTCAGAAAGTATTCAGACCCCTTGACCTTTTCCACATTTTGTTACGCTACAGCCTCATTCTAAAAATGATTTAATTTTTTTTAATAAAGTCCTCATCATCTCACACACAATACCCCATAATGGCATAGCAAAAACAGATTTGAAATAGTATTAAAAGTATAAAAAAATTAACTCAAATATTATTTTTTACACAAGTATTCACACCCATTACTCAGTACTTTGTTGAAGCACCTTTGGCAGCGATTAAAGCCTTGGGTATGATGCTTCAAGCTTGGCACACCTGTATTTGGGGAGTTTCTCCCATTCTTGTCTGCAAATCCTCTCAAGCTCTGCCAGGTTGAATTGGGAGCATCGCTGCACAGCTACTTTCAGGTCTCTCCAGAGATGTTCAATTGAGTTCATGTCCGGGCTCTGGCTGGGCAACTCAAGGACATTCAGAGACTTGTCCCGAAGCCACTCCTGCATTGTCTTGGCTGTGTGCTTAGGGTCATTGTCCTGTTGGAAGGTGAACCTTCACCACAGTCTGAAATCCTGAGTGCTCTGGACAGGTTTTCATCAAGGATCTCTCTGTCCTTTGCTCCATTCATCTTTCCCTCGATCCTGACTAGTCTCCCAGTCCCTGCCACTGAAAAACATCCCCACAGCATGATGCCACCACCATGCTTCACTGTAGGGATGGTGCCAGGTTTCCTCCAGACGTGACGCTTGGCATTCAGGCCAAAGAGTTCAATCTTGGTTTCATCAGACCAGAAAATCTTGTTTCATGGTTTGAGAGTTTTTTAGGTGCCTTTTGGCAAAGTCCAAGCAGGCTGACATGTGCCTTTTACTGAGGAGTGGCTTCTGTCTGGCCACTCTACCATAAATAACTGATTGGTGGAGTGCTGCAGAGATGGGAGAACCTTCCAGAAGGACAACCATCTCCACAGAGGAACTGGAGCTCAGTCAGTGACCATTAGGTTCTCGGTCACCTCCCTGAACAAGGCCCTTCTCCCCCGATTGCTCAGTTTGGCAGTGCGGCCATCTCTCTGAAAAGTCTTGGTGGTTCCAAACTTCTTCCATTTAAGAATGATGGAGGCCACTGTGTTCTTGGGGACCTTCAATGCTGCAGACATTTTTTGGTACCCTTCCCCAGATCTGTGCCTTGACACAATCCTGTCTCTGAGCTCTATGGACAATTCCTTTGACCTCATGGTTTGGTTTTTGCTCTGACATGCACTGTCAACTGTGGGACCTTATATAGACAGGTGTGTGCCTTTCCAAATCATGTTCAATCATTTGAATTGACCACAGGTAGAAACATCTCAAAGATGATCAATGGAAACAAAATGCACTGGAGCTCAATTTCAAGGTCTCATAGCAAAGGGTCTGAATACTTACGTAAATAAGGCATTTCTGTTTTTTATACATTTGCAAACATTTCTAAAAACCTGTTATTGCTTTGTCATTAAGAGGAATTTTGTGTAGATTGACAAGGGTAAAAAATAATGTAATTCATTTTAGAATAAGGCTGTAACGTAACAAAATGTGGAAAAAGGGAAGGGGTCTCAATACTTTCCGAATGCACTGTATGTGTGTGTGTGTGTGTGTGTGTATGTATGTGTGTGTTGGGGAGGAGAGGTCCTTTTCTTTAAATTAGCAGCCCTCTGATGTTCTGATCCTGTACTTTATTATAGAGCTACACACAGGAGACACGACCCAGATGGAGAGAGAGAATGAGAGACAGAGAGAGTGAGATAGAGCTTTAGTGTGTGTGTGTGTGTGTGTGTGTGTGTGTGTGTGTGTGTGTGTGTGGGGGTGTTGGGAGCTGCTTACTTGCCGGACAGAATGTCTTGTCGAAGCTGCAGCACAAACAGGTACCTGGAACACAGACAAAAGGAGTGAGAATAAAACCACTGATGTAGAATCAATCTTTCTCCCTCTCTCTTTCACACTGACTGACAGACAGTCTTTCTCTCTCTGAAGAGGTCTCAGTCCATTTTGCCTTAATTAGTCTCTTCCCCACTGGACCAAAGTCATTAGCTACACTGCCCCCTTACACCTCTACACTACACCGAGGAGGGGGTGAGATTGTGTGAATGAGACAGTATGTATACGAGAGTGTGTGTGTGTATTCATGTGTGCTAGAGTGTGAGCACAGGCAGCCAGTGGTGGTGTTACCTGGTGAACTCCTCATGTAGGTTATTGGGCTCTGAGGAGTAGAACTTCACCCTGAAAAACAGTCTGTATGGAGGACCATCTGAAAAAGAGAAACAGACCAAGCGAGAGAGATTCAATTAGGCGAAAGAACATAGTCAGGCCAATCTATCATTCTACCACATATTGTATAAAAAAATATATATATATTTTTATTTTATTTTTATTTTATTTATAATTAAAAAACCCTGGGAATACCAGGCACTTAATTTAAAAATTGTCTGGAGACTCAGGTAAGAACCAGGCAGCCCTCTCTGTGAGAGGGGCGTTTCCTGACAAAGTAAACATTGGTGTCACCCTGCACCACTCACTAATCACCATGTCAACAGCTGGTAATGAACCACCTGCCTTCCCACTTACCTACACACACAAACCCACTGTATACAGTGCACACATTAAGTAGAGGACACTACCAACAGTCTGGCAAAAGTAGCTGGCCTTCGCTTGTTATTAACTATACACCACACACACACTAAGAATATTAGATAGTGGGAGTGAATGGACTGACCTCTGATCTGTTTCTTTATGGGCTTGGACACATCCAGCCAGTGCTGCAAGAGACACAAAGAAGTAGACAACAGAATGTTATACATACGACGGGTTACAACCATCCCAGCTCTGCAGATTGTACTGTGAAGAGACAGAATCATTAGAGCACTTGTTTTGGTACTGTCCATATGTAGCTTGTTGTTGGTCGCAGGTCCAGGAATGGTACAAGAATTGCAACATTTACCTGCAGCTAACACTTCAAAATTGCACTGCTGGGTGATCTGAAAAGTCATAGTCAATTAATCAACAATATAACACCTTTGTCAAACTTGTTTCTTTCATTTACAATCTGTAGAAACTATGAGAATAGAATGGTTCAGAACTTTTGTGAAACATCACAGCTGAAAAATAAATGGCAAATAGAAATCAAAACAGGATTGTGGTCAGAGACAGATGGGATGGCTTCAGAGAATGTATTTATTAACCCTTATTTTACCAGGTAAGTTGACTGAGAACACATTCTCATTAACAGCAACGACCTGGGGAATAGTTACAGGGAAGAGGAATGAGCCAATTGTAAGCTGGGGATGATTAGGTGGCCATGATGGTATGAGGGCCAGATTGGGAATTTATCCAGGACACCAGGGTTAACACGCCTACTCTTACAATACGTGCCATGGGATCTTTATTGACCACAGAGTCAGGACACTCTTAACTTCCCAGGACACCCTACACAGGGCAATGTCCTCAATCACTGCCCTAGGGAATTGGGATATATATATTTATTTTTAGACCAGAAGAAAGGGTGCCTTCTACTGGCCCTCCAACACCACTTTCAGCAGCATCTGGTCTCCCATCCAGGACCAACCCTGCTTAGCTACAGAAGCAGGCCAGCAGTGGGATGCAGGGTGTTATGCTGCTGGCCAGATGGGAGGGGTTCAGAGATAGATGGGCGGGGTTCAGAGATAGATGGGAGGGCTTCAGAGATAGATGGGAGGGCTTCAGAGATAGATGGGAGGGCTTCAGAGATAGATGGGAGGGCTTCAGAGATAGATGGGAGGGCTTCAGAGATAGATGGGAGGGCTTCAGAGATAGATGGGAGGGCTTCAGAGATAGATGGGAGGGCTTCAGAGATAGATGGGAGGGCTTCAGAGATAGATGGGAGGGCTTCAGAGATAGATGGGAGGGCTTCAGAGATAGATGGGAGGGCTTCAGAGATAGATGGGAGGGCTTCAGAGATAGATGGGAGGGCTTCAGAGATAGATGGGAGGGCTTCAGAGATAGATGGGAGGGCTTCAGAGATAGATGGGAGGGCTTCAGAGATAGATGGGAGGGCTTCAGAGATAGATGGGAGGGCTTCAGAGATAGATGGGAGGGCTTCAGAGATAGATGGGAGGGCTTCAGAGATAGATGGGAGGGCTTCAGAGATAGATGGGAGGGCTTCAGAGATAGATGGGAGGGCTTCAGAGATAGATGGGAGGGCTTCAGAGATAGATGGGAGGGCTTCAGAGATAGATGGGAGGGCTTCAGAGATAGATGGGAGGGCTTCAGAGATAGATGGGAGGGCTTCAGAGATAGATGGGAGGGCTTCAGAGATAGATGGGAGGGCTTCAGAGATAGATGGGAGGGCTTCAGAGATAGATGGGAGGGCTTCAGAGATAGATGGGAGGGCTTCAGAGATAGATGGGAGGGCTTCAGAGATAGACAGCGACAGGCAGAGAGACAGCGACAGGCAGAGAGACAGCGACAGGCAGAGAGACAGCGACAGGCAGAGACAGACATAATATGATGGAGAGAGACACAGAGAATATGACAGATAGCTGGAGCGTCAGATCAATCATTTTAACACCACACTGTGATTGATTTAACTAGTGTCATTACATCATAGGGAATCCCCTCAGCAATGGCAGGTAGTGGTGTGTGTGTTCAGAGGCTTTATGTATATCTACTCACTGAGACTTGTTCTGGGTCCATGAACTGCAGTCCAAAGTAGTCAGCCTCCACCAGGTCCAGATGATACCTGATCTGGTCAAACAGCTCCTGGCCCTTTGACCTTTTCTATTAAACACACACATGTATTATAGTCACAATAGAGAGGCTGGAGAATAAACAGCCTAGACCTTGTGAGTGGATATGGAGCAGAATGACAGAGTGTGGGTCATTACTAGGGACTGCATCTGGGGCAGAATCAGAGGGAGAAGACCGGAGGGAGAAGACCTGAGGGAGAAGCCATAATTCAGGCATTTGTCTTTGAAACACCTACAATCCATAGGGCTCTTGAGCTGAACACCCACCAAGATGCAATGCCCTAAACCACTAAAAAGCTGCACCCCTCAAAGTGTGTTTTTAAAAGAGAGAGGATAACCTTGTACTTTGTTCCCTGATAACAAGTATGAACCTGCCAACCTGTGTGTGTGGTTATGGAGTGGGAGGTCACAATAAATAAACTCTTGCCCTTCCTGTTCCTCTCCAGCTCTTGTCAAAGCACAGCACAACAAAACACACACACTCCCAAACCAGCCCCTACCCAAAGCACTTTCCCTAGACAGACTTTCCCCCTAGATATTATCCCCAAAGCTCCTGTGTAGATCTGGATTAGACAGCAGGTGCAAGTAAAAATGGGACAAAGTCCACCAAGCCTATAAGAAGGCAGAAAAGGTGAACACCATAGTGTTAGTACCCATCAAATCATCTCTAGATGAGTGTTTAGGGGGTAGTGTCTAGCTGAAAGTGCCTAGGGGCATAGCACTGGGGTGTTGAGGGTGCTACAGCACCCCCTGATAAATCACAAGAAAAGCATTTTAAATACCTAATATTTTTTCACAAAATGAAAGGCCCTTGGCCTTTACTACTCCTGTATGAGCACCCCCACCCCTAAACATCTTCCCCTGGGGAGCAGGCCCTAGCAGGTCGATTTTGGATGAAGACAAGAGTTCAATTGAATTAATTTCAACTCAATACACCTGTAGATGAATCCCTGAGGGAAGATTCAGCAGTCATGTTCAGGCTTGTTCCTGTTAGAGCGCTATATAGACTCTGGTTTCAGTCAGCTGACGTCTGGTGGCCGTTAGCATGAGCTAGTTCTAATTAACAAGAGACAACAAAGGAAATAGTCCTTACATACACAAGCCTGTATTCTCTAAAGCAAAGTTACAGCTTACTGTTTGGATTAGATTGAATGTGATATTACTGAATGTACTGTTTAGTTCTGATGAGGATGCTTTCCACACACTGCAAGAAATCATCTCTGGAGTCAAACTTCATAAAGCACATTAACTACACCATGGCTCCTGCAGCTCAACAATTTACATCTTCACAAACAGTGAATTGCTCTCATGTTCTGATGTATTGTCTATTTGCCAGATAATTTTTTTGCCTGATACAAATCAAGCGTATTATCATAACGATAAACTACTAGCATCTCTACTGTAACATTAAATCATAGGTTCTCCATCTATGACCATTGATTCCCTCAGCAGTCTGACTTCCTGTATGTATTCAAAAGGTGACGCATGAGACGGCTTCACTGACCACGATGACACACGCACAAACTCAACCTTTAAGATAGGAGTTTTACTACAACATCACACACACACGTCTACGTCCCCCCTGGACAAACACATTCTCTCTGTCACAGCGCCATGAGATAAATCACACCACTCCCACAGAGACAAGAGAGAGAGAGACAGAAAACTGAGGATGGCGGGAAGGAGGCAGAGAGGGAGGGAGATGGGCAGAGAGGGAGGGAGATGGGCAGAGAGGGAGGGAGATGGGCAGAGAGGGAGGGAGGTTTCTCTGAGGTAGGCAGCTTCCTGCCAACAGTCAGAATGGGGAAGTAATGTGGTGAATTGGCTGATCACAACACCATCTGTAGCCCTACCCCTAACTGCACAGAACACACACAATGACAGGTGTTAAAACTACATGGTGCTGAATGACCTAAACCATAGAAGAAGTCACTTTATATTCTGTTGAGAGAAATATGTCTGAAAATAATATGGAGACACCACACACACACCACACACACTCACTGGAATATCCACGTTAACGTCCGACCCATCCAGCAGCAGCACTCGGCAGGTCATTGCATCCTTGTCGGTCCCAGCCGCCGGGATGTGCACGGCCGCTCCCCCTGTCACCACCGCGGGCGCGTGGACGACCTGCTGTTGGTGCGCGAGGAGCGCGGGGTTCGCGGTTCCCCCTCTTCCTTTCCCGTCCCGTTCGTCCGCTGTCTGAAACCGTCTGCGCGAGCGATGGCTAAACGTCCGGCGTAGGAAGCCCATCATCTTTCCAATTGTTAATTCTACCCACAGCGCAAGCACCGTGTTAGGTGTCCACGGGGAGGCTTACTACACGGAAACAATGTGTGGCGTTTGTCCCACTGCCACCACCCCGGGGCGAAGAGTCCCTCACCGCAGGCACGGAGGCTTCAGGCTGCCGCTGAATCCTGAAATTCGGCAGCCGTGGGGATCACCAGCAGCATAATTGAGCAGGACCCGACAATTCGGCATTAAAAAAAGCAACCAGTTGAATTTCCCAATAATTTATTCTGTTTCAATAGTGAACTCACTCACCGAAGCACACCCCCCTCTTCGTCTCCTCTCACCGTTTGTCCCCGCTCGCGCACCTGCTGTTGCACAGATTCTGAAATCCTGGAGAAATCTCGAGCAGCTCCGCAGCGGGCGTCCCTATAGACTCACATACCGAGGAATGAGGTTACAATCTCCCGGGACGCGTTTACCCAAACCCGTGGCCGGTATTATTTAATCCTCTCACGAAGAACCGAAACTGCTCCACCTCACAGGTAAGTCAACCAGAGAAACTGGACAAACAGCATGCTTTGCGCCTGCGTAAAAACAACGCAGAACAAACTTTTTTTTAATATTGGGGCCAGGCTGTGTCAGCGAAGCAGCGCTCCCTGCCGGCCAGAGGCGACACCACGGTCAGCGCGGTGGAGGACAAACAAGAGGGACAATGTAATGTTGAGGACAAGCAAAAAATAATGCAATTTCAGAACAAACAGGTAGGATTATGGTTTAGCCGAGGGATTCAAGCAGAAAGAAACACACACCAGTGAAAGTGCAGAGAGTTCACCTCTCCTAAAACAAAAATATTAATTTGACTAACTCCGGATATCTGCCTGCTATGGTTGTTTAGTAGTAATGGCTACTCTGCCCCTCAAATCTTTCTATGATATCAGTAGACTGTACAACATGGTCTGGGACTTATGTTGACACTGAACTGGAGCGTGCGTCTAAGGCAGGTCACAGGAATGTGTTTAAATGGGGTCTAACTGCACTGCAGCCTGTAGGACTCGACTCCTACAATGTTTTGATATGTGCAGGTGACTCCACAGACCACAAATATACATAAAAATGGACCTGGAACTGATATCACATCTTTCATCTGTAAAATTCACTCTGAGAATGTAAGATACGATTAACTGACTTTTACCCCGTCAACAAACAGACAAAGAGCTCCAAGTAGATGTCAGTGTGTTTATTCAGTGTGTCAATAATTTAGGGAAGGTGGGATCGGGGGTAGTGTGTGGTGGCTCTGGCAGTGTTCATCTCTACTGTGAATCCACCGAAAGCCTCAACACTCTCGCAACAATACAGACAGACCAGTCAATCTCTCTAGTCTAGAAAAGGCCTAGTTCTATAGCCTCCACTCAGGAGGAACTAGCCGTGGGCCACCATTAGGAAGGCTATATAGCCTCCACTCAGGAGGAACTAGCCGAGGGCCACCATTAGGAAGGCTATATAGCCTCCACTCAGGAGGAACTAGCCGTGGGCCACCATTAGGAAGGCTATATAGCCTCCACTCAGGAGGAACTAGCCGTGGGCCACCATTAGGAAGGCTATATAGCCTCCACTCAGGAGGAACTAGCAGCGGGCCACCATTAGGAAGGCTATATAGCCTCCACTCAATAGGAACTAGCCACGGGCCGCTATATAGCCTCCACTCAGGAGGAACTAGCCGCGGGCCACCATTAGGAAGGCTATATAGCCTCCACTCAGGAGGAACTAGCCGCGGGCCACCATTAGGAAGGCTATATAGCCTCCACTCAGGAGGAACTAGCCGCGGGCCACCATTAGGAAGGCTGTATAGCCTCCACTCAGGAGGAACTAGCCGCGGGCCACCATTAGGAAGGCTATATAGCCTCCACTCAGGAGGAACTAGCCGCGGGCCACCATTAGGAAGGCTATATAGCCTCCACTCAGGAGGAACTAGCCGTGGGACACCATTAGGAAGGCTATATAGCCTCCACTCAGGAGGAACTAGCCGAGGGCCACCATTAGGAAGGCTATATAGCCTCCACTCAGGAGGAACTAGCCGAGGGCCACCATTAGGAAGGCTATATAGCCTCCACTCAATAGGAACTAGCCACAGGCCACCATTAGGAAGGCTATATAGCCTCCACTCAGGAGGAACTAGCCGAGGGCCACCATTAGGAAGGCTATATAGCCTCCACTCAATAGGAACTAGCCACAGGCCACCATTATGAAGGCTATATAGCCTCCACTCAGGAGGAACTAGCCGAGGGCCACCATTAGGAAGGCTATATAGCCTCCACTCAGGAGGAACTGAGATACAGTCTTCAGTCACTCATACAGTAGCACTTTGGTCCAGAGAATTACAAAAAACAAAAAAAAGACCTTTGCAGTACATGGTCCTTCCTGCTAGCAGTGTTCTATGTCAAACATAAGGATAGGACTAGCTGAGCACATTTGACACTATGGCTCATTATGTGCTGTAGCAACAGAAGGCAAGCCTTTGCCAAGCACTTAAGGCTAGTGGAGTGCTATGGCTCTCTAAGGCTACAGCCTAGCGGTCCTAACTCCTGTTAGCCTAGCGCTGGGGCTAGCAGTACTTTTCTCCTGTTAGCCTAGCATTGTGGATAGCTGTCCCCCCACCTCCTGTTAGCCTAGCATTGTGGATAGCTGTCCCCCATCCTCCTGTTAATGGTCCATTAGCAGTGCTGAGGGTGGTGCTGCAGAATGCTCTCCTCTCGCTCTCTGTAGACACGCAGGATGGCCTCACACATAAACCGGAACTGACACTTGAACACAAAAACAGTCCAGTCACATACAAACATACCAAAGGAAGTTGCAGACATAGTCATTAGGGTTTCAATGCTGATCTTGAGAGGAGAGTAGCTAATGGTTAGACGTATAGGCGTGTGTGTACCGTGGTCTGGATCATCATGGCCCTCTGGTCTCGGAGCGTCCTGATGATGTCCAAAGGGAACACAGGTCGACCGCTCTCCAACAGCGACAACGCCGTCTCCATGGTAATGAGAACACCTGTACGCCCAATCCCTGCGCTGCAATTACATCAACAACATACATGAGGTGTTATAAATCTTGTAACCCTAGTGTGTGTGTGTGTGTGTGTGTGTGTGTGTGTGTGTGTGTGTGTACCTGCAGTGCACCATAAGTGGTGTGTCTCCTGTCCTCCTCTCTCTAACAGAGGTGATGAACAGCAGGAAGTCTGAGGGGTCATCAGGTACACCATGGTCTGGCCATGCTACATACTGCAGGTGGGTCACCGAACGCTCCTCTCCCAGCTGGAAACACACACACACACACACACACACACACACGATAAACAGATGGAAAACAGCTGAGAGAACACACTCCCCCCCATCTGTCTCTCATTAAAGATAATTTCATAAATTAACTTGGATATGTGATGATTGTAATGGGAGAGATGGATGAGATGTGAGGAGAGAGAAACTGAGAAAAGTATAGGGTATGGTAACTCGTTAGTTACTGTGATGAAGGAGAGATGGAGGAGGGATAGAGGAGGAGAGTAGAGGGAGAGGGATAGAGGAGGAGAGTAGAGGGAGAGGAAAGATGAGATGGAGAGAGGCAGAGATGGAGGAGAGTAGAGGGAGAGATGAGGAGATGGAGGAGGAGTGTGTTGTCCAGCCTGTGGTCCATGCAGGGATTAACTGACAGCCAGAGGAACAGATGGGTCTGCACAGCAGTGTAGTGTGTGTGTGTGTGTGTGTGTGTACTCTTTAGCAGGCTATTATTGTAAAGGAGAACATGTTCTATATTAACCTCTGTGTTGTAAAGGTAAATAAACAAAGCCAATGGAAGCAAAAAAACGTGGAGCTGGATGGGGATAGTTTGGTCAATGTTTCCTGTGGAGCCAGGTCATGTTTTTGTGTTACCTGTGTGTGTGTGAGGGTGAACTGGCGTGTGACGTAGGCCAGGTTGCATTCCTCAGAGTGGCAGCTGACCCTCAGGTACCCATAATCCCTCACTTCAGGAGGGTGTGGCCAGTACTGGTGGCACTTAGTCTGAAATACACACACATACATACAAACACACATGATTGATTTTGACATTCATTAATGTTTATTTACTATAGAGGCTGTAATCTTTAAGCTCTGAGAAATTTTATTTTACTGAGCTGTGTTTCATATTTCTGAGTCAGTGCTTCACTCACTATGTTCTCCCAAACATCTCAGGACATTCTCAGGGCCAGTACTTGTATTACATCAGGATATGAGTGGAAACTGACTGTCAGCATGAATGTATGTGTGTGTGTGTGTGTGTGTGCGTGCGATAAACCAGGGCACTTGTGGAATATCAGCAAGACAATCAATCAGTGAGGGCTTCAGGTTACCAAGCAACAGGCAGGCAAAGACGCAGACAGCGACTCACAATGAGCCTGGGACCTTGGTAAACCTGTGTGTGCTGTACCCATTCTCATTCACTAAATGTGTTTCACTCTTTGAAAGAGAGAGGGTCCGTGTGCATACCCGTCCTCTCTCGGTGAGTGTGGTGAGCATGATGATGGTGTGTGTGTGTTGCTCCCACACACTCTGCCAGAAGTGAGTGCAGGTCTGAGGCAGCGGTCCTTGAGCTGCAATGTAGCGCAGACACAAACCAGACCCTGGGGGCATCACCTGAGACACACACACAGCATGACTATACACAAACCAACAAGGACAACACACACAGCATCACTATACACAAACAAGCCAACAAAGACAACACTAAACACAGTGTGTACTGACCGTGATGTGGCTTGCATTGATGTAGTCCTCTTGGTCCTGAAGTACCACTCTGGAGATGTCATCTGACAGAACAAAGAATTAGAGATGGAGTCAGAACCAGGGCCCTCCAGACCCACCCAAACCACCTTACCAGCTCAACAAACAAAGCACCAGTGTCCTGTCCTCCAGCTCCACAGATTCAGGACATTAGGGAAGATGGGTACACTGGCATGTCGAGTCGCTCCTACTAGGACACGCAGTGTGTGAGATGGTGTGTGTACTCACAGGGCAGCACGTCCTTGTATCTGTTCTTGTCTGTGTTCTCAGGGAGACGAGCGCAGGCTACTGACAGGCCAGGCTTCCTCATGTACAGGTTCTACAACACACACATCACCACCATCACTCACCATGCTCTTCTGTCTGGATTGTCAACAGCAGGTCTTATTGACAAGTTATTCCCAAAGTGCATCTGTTACATTTAACACAGAAGCAAGTCCCTTTCATAGTGTTGTTGTCTAACTAAAACACACCTCGAAGTGGAAGGTGAGAGTGCCTGTCTGGATTCCCCTCTCCAGTTGTTTCATGGACTCTTCAAGTGTCTGGCCTTGTTCTGATTGGCCAGGCAGAAGCAGTGGATCACCGTGTGATTGGCCAGTCAGAGACAGGGCAGAGGGAAACTGCAGCAGGGGGGCCACACGCCCTGGACCTAAACACACACACACACACACAGTGTGTTACCTGCATCAGTGTCTGATTAGCAGGCCCACTCTCTTGCTCTCTCTAGTGTGTGTTACCTTTGCGTCGTATAAGCAGAGCCAGTTCTCTGGAGTGGGACTCTCTGCTGGCTCTTATAAACATGACCACCTGGTCATGCGTGTGTTCAGAGATGTCGCGACCGTTGATCAGCACGACCTGGTCACCTTCCAACAACCTTGGCTCAACCCGTCCCGCCTACAATCAATTCATCAACAAGTCAAATCACATTGGATTAATCTAAAGTACTGTTTACAAATGCATTATATACACAGGCGAACCAGAACACACTTACAGGGGAGTCAGGGTTGACCTGGGATATGGCCAGGGACATCTTCTGGTCCACGCCACCCTGAGAAGAGGAACAGTCAGGGATACAGGAATGGTACTGCATGTAAGAGAGTAGGTGTGTGATTAATTGAAGGGGAGACTCACTTTGACATTGAAACCAAACTTTCCATCGTGATCAGGAGCGAGACGCACCAATAGCAGGTCGCCATCACCAAGAGCACGCTGCAACACACACAGAGTTTACTGAGTCTGGCACACACAGATGAGATACTTTATCACAAATACTGGATCACTCCCTTGTCTGTCTGGGTAACTGACCTTGTCCCGGTAGTGAGAGGTGGCCTTAATGTCTTCCTCTCCTGTGCCGATGTCATCAACCTGCGACCATCCACCTCCTTGGCTGTGAGTGCCAGAAACACTGTGATAGATACTGTGTTCAGAACTGACTCCAACATGAGAATGTACTTTACACTGATACACACACGGTATGAAATTGTGTGTGTGTGTGTGTGTGTGCGCGTCTGACCTGTGTGTAGGCGTGCCCTCCTGGCTGCCCCTGCTGCTGCTGAGGGAGACCCTGTAGGTGTAAAAGACATCCTCCCCCTCCGACACATCTCGCAGGTCATTGTTCAGCTCCACTGAGGAGGGGCGGGGTTTACGGGCGCCATGACGCACACGAGGACTCCGCCTAACAGAGAGAGAGAGACAAGGTACGATGAAGTTACTCCTAGTCACAGCTACCCCTTACATGGTATCTCCTGCTGTAGCAGTGTGTGAGGCTGTGGTGTCGGTAGTACCAGTTGGGTGTGAGCGGGGGGGATCGGGACGGTAGGCTCTTGGTCTCCAGGTGTTCTGACGAGGTGGATCCCCTCAGAGCTGGGTTCCACTCCATCCCACCCATCACTTTCTTACACACTGGACCACTGCAGAGGAGACGAGAGTGTGTGTGTGTGCAGATGAGTAAAAGAAAGACAGAAAGATAGTGTGTATGATGTGTGTGTGTGTGTGCGCGCTTGCCTGTCTGTTTTAGTGTTGCCCAAGGCCCAGTGTTGTGAGAGCAGCTTGTTGTGTATCTGGGTTGCCAGGTTGGTGTGGTGTGGGCTACGGGTTGCCAGGTTGGTGTGGAAGAAGCAGTGATGGTCCACACATGACCTCCACAGGTTCTTACAGGCCCTGGGGCACGGCAGGACCAGGCTCACCACACAGTCCTGCGTCTCCCCCTGGAACACACACACAGGTTATGAAGACAACACTAAGGTCAGCCAATAGGAGAGCAGGACACAATTTTGAGCCAATCAGGACTCACGTGTTTGCGTCTGAGCTGCATAAGGAATCGTTTCCTCTTGAAGGATATCTTGATGATGTTCACCCTGCAGGAGACAATACACACTCAGGGTGTGTATTTGCGTGTGGTGTGTGTGTGTGTCTGATCAGAAGTCCAGGTGCTCACCAGGGGAAGAAACTGGAGCAAATCATGTTACAGAAGATAGCCACGCCCCCTGAGGCCAATCCCACCAATAGAGGGGAACTGTCAGAGTCCTGAGAGAAAGAAAGAGATGGAAACATAAGAGGGAGAAGAGGGAAGACGAGGGCGAGTCAGAGGGAAACATATGGAGGTACTTACCATGGCAGTGTGTAGCTCCACTCCATACATCTCCAGAGTTCTTGCTGTGTTGAGAAAACACAGCTCTGCCTCACTCTGCTTCAGCCCCCTGAAAGCCCATGAGTAGGATAGGTTGGTATCAGCATTATGCTAACAGCGCCACCATGTCCTCTAGTAGGATAGGGGGGTGCTGTACACATGCCTGGTGTGGGTGTGTACCTGTGCCCTGGGTACAGAGCCTCCACTCTAGACAGGAAGTCATCATCCTGCTCCGGGAGGAAGTGGCTTTTGGACAGGTAACCAGGGAGAAGGTCTGGGGAGTAGTCACCTAGCTCAGCTACAACACAGAGAGAGAAGGGGGAGAAAGAGAGAGAAGGAGGGGTGAGAGAGAGAGAGAGGGGGTGAGAGAGAGGGGGGGGGGAGAAGGGGAAAGAGAGAGGGGGGTGGGAGAGAGAGAGAGAGGGGGGGGGGGGACAGATTATGTTAAACCCCCAGACAGACAACACACTAAAAAGACCAAAGAAGAGTGTAACTTACACTGCACAGCATAGGAGGCCAGTACTACAGCTGCACTCAGAGGACACTTCAACCTGCAGGACACACACACACTTTCTCAATGTAACGTCACATTGTTTACACCACTAGGTGGAGTAAGAGGGAATGCATGTGTAGGTGGGAGCTCGTAGTGTCTGACCTGCCCTCTCTGATGTCACTCCTGATCTGGAGGAAGTACATATGTCTGAAGACACACAGGACAGTAGAGGAGACATTATCTAAATCACACATGTACAGTACAAGCTAATGACACACACTCTCTCAACAGTCTACAGGTACACACACACTCTCTCAGCAGTCTACAGGTACACACAGACACTCTACATAGTCTACAGGTACACACACACTCTCTCTCTCAACAGCCTACAGGTACACACAGACACTCTACATAGTCTACAGGTGAGCACACACACACACAGGGGCTCTGAACCCAGGTCTCCCATAGGAGAACCCAACCTCTTGACCATTAGACCAAGAGGAAATTCCCTATTGGGCCAAAGGTTCCAGTGAATTTGAAGTGTCAGGCAGGGCTACCTCATCACGAGGCCATGATCTCTCCTCATGTCCATACCTGGTCTGGTCATGCTGTAGAGAGTTGGGGTCTGAGATGAAGAATCGGACTCGGAGGGTCAGGTAGAATGGAGAGACAACTCCTGTAGGACAGAGACGCTGTTAGAACCAGCCCAATGACCTCTGACCTTAATAATCCGTCACCCCTGACCTTAATATGACCCCCACAATCCTTCCACAGAATTCAATCTTATATTTATCATTTATCAAAATGCACACTGGACAAAACAATAGGGTGTCACTGGGCTCAGGCTAAACAGTAGGGTGTCACTGGGCTCAGGCTAAACAGTAGGGTGTCACTGGGCTCAGGCTAAACAGCAGGGTGTCACTGAGCACAGGCTAAACAGTAGGGCGTCACTGGGCTAAACAGTAGGGCGTCACTGGGCTAAACAGTAGGGCGTCACTGGGCTCAGGCTAAACAGTAGGGCGTCACTGGGCTAAACAGTAGGGCGTCACTGGGCTAAACAGTAGGGCGTCACTGGGCTAAACAGTAGGGCGTCACTGGGCTAAACAGTAGGGCGTCACTGGGCTAAACAGTAGGGCGTCACTGGGCTAAACAGTAGGGCGTCACTGGGCTAAACAGTAGGGCGTCACTGGGCTAAACAGTAGGGCGTCACTGGGCTAAACAGTAGGGCGTCACTGGGCTAAACAGTAGGGCGTCACTGGGCTAAACAGTAGGGCGTCACTGGGCTAAACAGTAGGGCGTCACTGGGCTAAACAGTAGGGCGTCACTGGGCTAAACAGTAGGGCGTCACTGGGCTAAACAGTAGGGCGTCACTGGGCTAAACAGTAGGGCGTCACTGGGCTCAGGCTAAACAGTAGGGCGTCACTGGGCTCAGGCTAAACAGTAGGGCGTCACTGGGCTCAGGCTAAACAGTAGGGCGTCACTGGGCTCAGGCTAAACAGTAGGGCGTCACTGGGCTCAGGCTAAACAGTAGGGCGTCACTGGGCTCAGGCTAAACAGTAGGGCGTCACTGGGCTCAGGCTAAACAGTAGGGCGTCACTGGGCTAAACAGTAGGGCGTCACTGGGCTCAGGCTAAACAGTAGGGCGTCACTGGGCTCAGGCTAAACAGTAGGGCGTCACTGGGCTAAACAGTAGGGCGTCACTGGGCTCAGGCTAAACAGTAGGGCGTCACTGGGCTCAGGCTAAACAGTAGGGCGTCACTGGGCTCAGGCTAAACAGTAGGGCGTCACTGGGCTAAACAGTAGGGCGTCACTGGGCTAAACAGTAGGGCGTCACTGGGCTAAACAGTAGGGCGTCACTGGGCTAAACAGTAGGGCGTCACTGGGCTAAACAGTAGGGCGTCACTGGGCTAAACAGTAGGGCGTCACTGGGCTAAACAGTAGGGCGTCACTGGGCTAAACAGTAGGGCGTCACTGGGCTAAACAGTAGGGCGTCACTGGGCTAAACAGTAGGGCGTCACTGGGCTAAACAGTAGGGCGTCACTGGGCTAAACAGTAGGGCGTCACTGGGCTCAGGCTAAACAGTAGGGCGTCACTGGGCTCAGGCTAAACAGTAGGGCGTCACTGGGCTCAGGCTAAACAGTAGGGCGTCACTGGGCTAAACAGTAGGGCGTCACTGGGCTAAACAGTAGGGCGTCACTGGGCTCAGGCTAAACAGTAGGGCGTCACTGGGCTCAGGCTAAACAGTAGGGCGTCACTGGGCTCAGGCTAAACAGTAGGGCGTCACTGGGCTCAGGCTAAACAGTAGGGCGTCACTGGGCTCAGGCTAAACAGTAGGGCGTCACTGGGCTCAGGCTAAACAGTAGGGCGTCACTGGGCTCAGGCTAAGGTCTCATTTAGTTTTTCTTACCTTTCAGCTGCTTCTTCAGTGGTTTGTTGGCCTCCAGCCACCTCTGCAAGACAAACTATGTTAATCAAAGACATGATGCTACATTCACCATCTGTTGTGTGCGTTTTAGAGTATTCACTAAATGTGTGTGTGTAGCTACTCACAGGAGAGTGTGTTTGAGCTGTGTTAGTGTAGCTACTCACAGGAGAGTGTGTTTGAGCTGTGTTAGTGTAGCTACTCACAGGAGAGTGTGTTTGAGCTGTGTTAGTGTAGCTACTCACAGGAGAGTGTGTTTGAGCTGTGTTAGTGTAGCTACTCACAGGAGAGTGTGTTTGAGCTGTGTTAGTGTAGCTACTCACAGGAGAGTGTGTTTGAGCTGTGTTAGTGTAGCTACTCACAGGAGAGTGTGTTTGAGCTGTGTTAGTGTAGCTACTCACAGGAGAGTGTGTTTGAGTGACGATGGTGGTGTTGGAGTCTCGTAGCTGCAGACTGAAGAAGTGTCTCTCCAGCAGACCCAGCTGGTTACACACCTGCTCCAGCAAAACCTCACCTGCATCCTGCTTCTGAGAGACGCAAAACACACCTTATACCGGGAGTCAGTCAGTGTGTGTGTGTTTGTGATATTGCAGTACAGTGTGTTTTGGTAAAGCTTTTCTAGTGAGTGTGTTCTCCAGGTCAAGGTTGTGTGTTGAGATCATTAGGAAGCTGAGATCTGAGTCTCCCGGTCTATCATTAGGAAGCTGAGATCTGAGTCTCCCGGTCTATCATTAGGAAGCTGAGATCTGTGTCTCCCAGTCTATCATTCCCACTCTATTCAGGACTGTGTGTACTCACGTTGACTGTAAAGGTCTGGATAGTGTTGTCCAGTAGTTGAACCAAACAGAGTAGATCAGGTTTGGGCATGTCTGTTACCGCGGGTTACTCAACCTCTTACAAACACACGTCTATCAGAGTCCAAAATGTCCCCGCACAGCAGTATTCTAGAATATTGGACAATTGGCTTTCATACTTTTCTAATTCTCAATGCGGCTCAACCTATTTCTCCAACTGTCAACACATTCAAATCAATAGAGGGACGAGTATGTGGAGCCGCATTGGTTGGGAATGTTGGGGAGGTACCCGTTATGGCTGTGTGTTCCCCCCTGTAGATAGTGGTCTCAGAGCCGCGTTGGTTGGGAATGTTGGGGAGGTACCCGTTATGGCTGTGTGTTCCCCCCTGTAGACAGTGGTCTCAGAGCCGCGTTGGTTGGGAATGTTGGGGAGGTACCCGTTATGGCTGTGTGTTCCCCCCTGTAGACAGTGGTCTCAGAGCCGCGTTGGTTGGGAATGTTGGGGAGGTACCCGTTATGGCTGTGTGTTCCCCCCTGTAGACAGTGGTCTCAGAGCCGCGTTGGTTGGGAATGTTGGGGAGGTACCCGTTATGGCTGTGTGTTCCCCCCGCAGACAGTGGTCTCAGAGTCGCGTAGCTATGTCACAATGGGACGCAGGACTGTCACGTCTCTCTGTGTCTTTGCACTCTGAATTACGCGTCACTCACTCACACACACTGACACAACCCTCAGTCCATCTCTCCACAACCTGGGGAGAGATAACACACACACACACACACACACATCTTAATGAAACACCTCCAGACTCTGGAAACTGTGATGATATCTGCTCATGTAGTTTAGCCCCTCCCTAAGGATGACATCGTCTGCAGTGAACAGCCCCTTTTCTACTTCACACACACAGGCCCAGTGAGTAATATGTGTGTCTGGAGCAGTATCATGCTACAATGAGTAATGCAGTGTGTATGTTGGTAATACATTATTATCTGTCCAGAGTCTGAACATGTCCTTTTTTTCCTGTTCTCTCCTCCGCCCTGTGCAGACTGCTGAATGATAAGAATGTTAAACATTGTCAGAGACAAGCTGGTCCATCCACAGGCCTAGGAACTGATCTCAGATCTACATGCACACACATGAGCTGCAGTGTTGTTTACACACCAGTTCTACTGGGCATCAACCCACGCTTTTAATAACAGCCTTGTGTGTGTGTGTGTGTGTCCTTGTTAATGTAGGCTAAGGGGAGTGGGACAGGTCTTTTTGTAGGCCCCTCTCTCTCTCTGTCCCTCTCCCTCTCACACACACACACACACACACACACGTTAATGTTTGGACTCACTCTGAATACTTTGAATACATTACAGTGAGTAGAGCACACTCTCACGCCTGATTTTCCATGATGATAATGACATTCACACCAGTTAAACTGAGCTGCCTAAACTATTTTAGGACAGAGTTTTTTGCCAAGTCTAGACTTGAGTGGGCAGTATTGGTATACAACATTTCCTATTTAAAGTGTGTCAACTAGGCCTGAGATTTGCCCCTGGTTGCATTGGCAAACTTGTTTTCAGATGAGCAACGTCATCTCGGTTATCGATTAAACTAGTGTATCGCAATGATTAACACGGAGAATAAGATAACCTACCATATAGTATATTGGACGTTATTTGAAACATACAGCCTCGACGTGGACTTTAAACTAAGTAGAAGTATGAACGACCAACATAAACATAGCCTAATGTTGTAGGTTCTTCTGCTGCTACGCTCAACATGCCATTCAGCAACTTTAACGTTACTTCACTTCAGATATCAAGTTGATCCTGGAGGATTGTTATGAGAACACAGACAATCTAGCTCGAGAAGATCAGTTAAAATACCTCAGTAGTCCTGGATTTGGGAACTTTGTCATGTCCGTTGATACTACCGCTGTTAAAAACCTTGGAACTGGGCGCGTCGGGCGGGCAGGTGGAGGTAAATATCCGGAAAGAGATATTCCCGCTGCCCCGCCTCTTCACAATGCGCGCTCCCGCCTTGATGGATGCGTGTTCTGGTCCTCAACCACCCCCGCTACAGCAGATCATATTCTTTCATCAGAGGAAGAAGATATCATGTCATCTGTTCACGCAGCCCTACAGAACTGTAGAGTGACACTCTGATTCACCAGAACAAGGGGTAGAATATACTTTGAAAAAAAGCTCAACTTCCAGAGATGTGAAAGTGAAACTCGGTCTAGGTTCTTGGCTGGTCCGCAAAAGAGTGGAGTCCCTCCGGTTTTGTTCATTGGGACTACTTTGGGAACGAATCATTCTTTCCTCCCTTCCTTGAAGTAGCCTATGTTACTTATTCATAGGAGAAAACGAGTGGTGCCTCAGCATAGCTGACATAGCATAACATGTCCTGTCGTGAGGAGGCTCATGCATGGTCCAGCTCGCTTCCTCTCCTATAGGAGCGTCATCTCATTGTCTCCTCTCCTTTATCTCAATAGTCTAATGACTCCATCTCATTGTCTCATCTCCTCGTTCATCTATACTCATCCATAAAGTCAGATATTTCCATTTTTTCCATTCCAGGGCAGATGAAGAGAATGAGACCTGTCTAATTACATCCCCAATTAAAATATGTCTTTCTTATCCGATCGAGACAATCATATTACTATCAATGTACCGGTCTGTGTCCTAACAGAGAATGTTGTAATCCTATGTCAAACAGAACCTCTCTGGAGTCCTGCTGCCATCTACAGGGAAGACGAGGTACTGCTGAAGCGGGTGTTTGTTCTTTTATTTTATATTTAACTAGGCAAGTCAGTTAAGAACAAATTCTTATTTTCAATGACGGCCTAGGAACAGTGGGTTAACTGTCTGTTCAGGGGCAGAAAGACAGATTTTGGACTTTGTCAGCTCGGGGGTTTGAACGTGCAACCTTCCGGTTACTAGTCGAACGCTCTAACCACTAGGCTACCCTTTCAATTCGTGTCGAATTAATTTGTGTTGACAACCAGGTGAGGAGAGATCCTAACTAATCAATGGCGTTAATTGATCAATCAAGTACAAGGGAGGAGCAAAAATCCGCAGACACTCGGCCCACCAAGGACAGGGTTGGGCAAACTTTTTGGTTCGAGGGCCACACAGATTTTTTTGGGGAAAATCTATACTGTAGGTCCATTATAATTTATATAAATACATAGTGTAGGTCCATTATAATTTATATAAATATATACTGTAGGTCCATTATAATTTATATAAATATATACTGTAGGTCCATTATAATTTATATAAATATATAGTGTAGGTCCATTATAATTTATATAAATATATACTGTAGGTCCATTATAATTTATATAAATACATAGTGTAGGTCCATTATAATTTATATAAATACATAGTGTAGGTCCATTATAATTTATATAAATATATACTGTAGGTCCATTATAATTTATATAAATATATACTGTAGGTCCATTATAATTTATATAAATACATAGTGTAGGTCCATTATAATTTATATAAATATATACTGTAGGTCCATTATAATTTATATAAATATATACTGTAGGTCCATTATAATTTATATAAATATATACTGTAGGTCCATTATAATTTATATAAATATATACTGTAGGTCCATTATAATTTATATAAATATATACTGTAGGTCCATTATAATTTATATAAATACATAGTGTAGGTCCATTATAATTTATATAAATATATACTGTAGGTCCATTATAATTTATATAAATATATACTGTAGGTCCATTATAATTTATATAAATACATAGTGTAGGTCCATTATAATTTATATAAATACATAGTGTAGGTCCATTATAATTTATATAAATACATAGTGTAGGTCCATTATAATTTATATAAATATATACTGTAGGTCCATTATAATTTATATAAATATATACTGTAGGTCCATTATAATTTATATAAATATATACTGTAGGTCCATTATAATTTATATAAATATATACTGTAGGTCCATTATAATTTATATAAATACATAGTGTAGGTCCATTATAATTTATATAAATATATAGTGTAGGTCCATTATAATTTCAACAACATTTCTATCTTGTTTTAGACATTCAAGAGTGGCCTGGAGTGTTTTTTAAAATCCAATATAATCACAATATTTGTTGCCCACCCCTGTACTTTGCCCAAGAGTAGGAAAGGGCTGGCTTCTTATCCCATACCATTCTTCAGAGAATGTGCACTTGCTCACTCCCCCACATGGACACTTGCTCACTCCCCCACATGGACACTTGCTCACTCCCCCACATGGACACTTGCTCACTCCCCCCATGGACACTTGCTCACTCCCCCCATGGACACCTGCTCACTCCCCCACATGGACACTTGCTCACTCCCCCACATGGACACTTGCTCACTCCCCCCATGGACACTTGCTCACTCCCCCACATGGACACTTGCTCACTCCCCCACATGGACACTTGCTCACTCCCCCCATGGACACCTGCTCACTCCCCCACATGGACACTTGCTCACTCCCCCACATGGACACTTGCTCACTCCCCCCATGGACACTTGCTCACTCCCCCACATGGACACTTGCTCACTCCCCCACATGGACACTTGCTCACTCCCCCCATGGACACCTGCTCACTCCCCCCCATGGACACTCCCCCCCCATGGACGTCAGAACTTCCTGACTGATGTCTTGAGATGCTGCTTCAATATATCCGCACAATTTTCCTTGCTCATGATGCCATCTATAGTGAAAAAACACCAATATGCAATGAATTACATGATTTGTTTTATTATATTATGTAATATTGATACACTCTTTGGCATACACAGAATACAGACCTGTCAGCGTGCGTGTGTGTGTGCGCGTGCGTGCAAGAGTGTGTTCTCTAAATGGCCAATGAGAGGAAGGTTAAATGTCAGAGGTCATAGATCAGGTCAACGTTGAGCGTGGTAAATCTACAGTAGTCATTCCTCCTCAGGCAGGTCTGTAAAGCCTACAGTCTGTAGTGACTCTGAACAGAGTGTACCTGTATCTGGACCAAAGCAGATGACCTCTGACCTTGACCTGTGTAACTTTCTGGGGTAGTTTGGAAAACAGCACGGTCGTACTCTTACCCTACAGCCCCTGCTGTGACTCATTGTGTGTATTTGTCTCTCCTTGTCTCTTTTTTTCTATTTGGTCTGTCTTTCTGAATGGTCAGTGGAAACTATTGGTCACTATTGATCTCCCGTCTGTGTGTTCTGTCAGCAGAGTTCATTTATCAGGATATAGGACCCTTTAGAGGAACCAGAGTATCTACCACACAGACACACACACACACACACACACACACACACACGTATATACACACATTCCCCAAAGCAGTAGCACAGTGTCTGTCCATGCAGAGCTCTTACAAAGTTTTAGAAGGTCTTCCATTGATAGGAGCGTTGATTCGACAGTACACTCGGGCGCCCAGGAGCCCCTGTCAGGATTTCGTGGATGAGTGACTTGAGCCCAATGCCCACACAATAATGTAGCCTACAGGAGTGCCTTGGACTCAATTAGGCATATGTCAGAGAGTCAGAGAGGTCTTTTGACGGGAGAGTGTGTGAGATTGTTGTAAATAGCCTGCCTGCCGAGCGTGTGCTGTCAGTGGTGCTGAACTCTTCAGACACAGCCACCAGAGTTAAAGAACATCTCAGTTTGTTCGCTCCTTTTACTGGACATTATTATTTCATCCAGATGGGAGTTATGCAGCCAAGGCGCAGAATGTCCTATGCCAAAATGAAAGGGCTTGTGTCATTTTTTACTGGTAAATTTGACATTCCATGGAATTCTATGAATGTAGTTACAACTATGTGTTTTCAGATTCTAGTGTTTGAATGCTCGGTGGCCTAACACCTTTTCTCACCAACTGCTATAATGTGTTATTATGGTGTTATAAAGCATTGTCAATAACAGGTACACTACATGACCAAAAGTATGTGGACACCTGCTCCTCAAAGATCTCATTCCAAAATCATGGACATTAATATGGAGTTGGTCCTGCATTTGCTGCTATAATAGCCTCCACTCTTCTGGGAAGGCTTTCTACTAGATGTTGGAAAATTTCTGCTGGGACTTGCTTCCATTCAGCCACAAGAGCATTAGTGAGGTTGGGCACTGATGTTGGGTAATTAGGCCTGGCTCGCAGTCAGCATTCTAATTCATCCCAAAGGTGTTCAATAGGGTTGAGGTCGGGGCTCTGTGCAGGCCAGTCAAGTTCTTCCACACCAATCTTGACAAACCATTTCTGTATGGACCTCGCTTTGTGCACGTAGGCATTGTCATGCTGAAACAGGAATAGGGCTTTCCTCAAACTTTTGACACAAAGTTGTCATTGTATGCTGTAGTGTTAAGATTTCTCTTCGCTAGAACTAAGGGGCCTAGCCCGAACCATGAAAAACAGCCCCACACCATTATTCCTCCTCCACCAAACTTTACAGTTGGCAGTTGGCACTATGCATTGGAGCAGGTAGTGTTGGCATCTGCCAAACCCAGATTTGTTCGTTGCACTGCCAGATGATGAAGCATGATTCATCACTCCAGAGAATTTGTTTCCAATGCTCCAGAGTCCAATGGCGGCAAGCTTTACACCACTGCAGCCGATTGGGAATGGGGATCTTATGCTTGTGTGAGGCTGCTCAGCCATGGAAACCCATTTCATGAAGCTCCCGACGAACAGTTCTTGTGCTGATGTTGCTTCCAGAGGCAGTTTGGAAATCGGTAGTGAGATTTGCAACCGAGGACAGAGGATTTTTACGTTCTACTCGCTTCAGCACTCGGTGGTCCCATTCTGTGAGCTTGTGTGGCCTACCACTTCACGGCTGAGCCGTTGTTGCTCGTAGACGTTTCCATTTCACAATAACAGCCCTTACAGTTGACCGGGGAAGCTCTAGCAGGACAGAAATTTGACAAACTGACTTGTTGGAAAGGTGGCATCCTATGACGATGCCATGTTGAAATTCACTGAGCTATTAAGTAAGGCCATTCTACTGCCAATGTTTGTCTATGGAGATTGCATGGCTGTGTGCTCGATTTTATATACCTGTCAACTACGGGTGTGGCTGAAATAGCCAAATCCACTAATTTGAAGGGGTGTCCACACACTTTTCTATATATAGTGTATAACACATTGTTAATGTCATTGAATAGCATGTATGACACCCTTGATGTCTTACATCATGTTACTAGAGGTTTTTTGACCTTCATTTCCGTTCAATGTTTTTCATTAGATTTTCAGCTCCTTTATAGTGAGTTTAGTTATATCGACACTTTGAGAGCCTACTGATATTGATACTGACATAGTCTTATGTAAAAACCCTCTCCTGTGTTTCATCTCTGCTTGAAGGGAAGAAAGGGGGCTTCAGCAACTTCCTGCACAAACTGGTGTCCGACCACCAAATCTTTCAGCAACTTACTGTAGTAATGATTGTACTCCATATTGATGATCTAAAATAACGTATTATGTTATAATTAACACAGAGACACACATAGACACACATAGACCTAACACACTGTCCATGTTGTCTCTGTGAAGCCTAGACGTCCAGACCATCCTGCTGCAGGAGAGCCTGAGAGAGAAGAGAGGGAGGAGAGGGAAAGAGAGGAGAGAGAAGAGAGGGAGGAGAGAGAAAGAGAGGAGAGAGAGGGGGGAACATTGGTGAGTATTTATAGGCATACAGCCAGGACACCTATGACCCGTTTATATAATCTCTGTCTGACCCAAATCTACCCCCCCCCCCCCCCGTCCTTTTATCTCTCTATCAGCGTCTGCCAAGTTTGCTGGAGGAGACTCGGTGAGTACCCCAAAGTTATGGCCAGGAGTTTTTCCTTGAGTTGCCCATAGCCAATGGAAATCATCAGACCTCACACTCATGCTGCTCTGTTGTCATGTTTACCAGGGTGAAGCCTTCTGATATCCACTACCTGAAGGTCATCAGCAAAGGAAGCTTTGGGACGGTGGGAGCAAGTGTGTGTGTCCCTTTACGTGTGTGTGTGTTTATGAGTAGGCCGGTGTGTGTTTGTTGTGTTGGTGATGTATTTATCTTGTTGCAGGTGGTGTTAGCGAGACACAGATAGAGTGGAAGTATGTACGCTGTAAAGGTTCTACAGGAACAGGTCATACTGAGGAAGAAAGAAGTATCTATTATTCCATTCTATTTCCATTCTATTCTATTTCCGTTCCATTCTATTTCCGTTCTATTCTATTTCCATTCCATTCTATTTCCATTCCATTCTATTTCCATTCTATTCTATTTCCATTCCATTCTATTTCCATTGCATTCTATTTCCGTTCCAATCTATTTCCATTCTATTCTATTTCCGTTACATTCGATTTCCATTCTATTCTATTTCCATTCCATTCTATTTCCATTCCATCTATTTCCGTTCTATTCTATTTCCATTCCATTCTATTTCCATTCTATTCTATTTCCATTCCATTCTATTTCCATTGCATTCTATTTCCGTTCCATTCTATTTCCATTCTATTCTATTTCCGTTACATTCGATTTCCATTCTATTCTATTTCCATTCCATTCTATTTCCCTTCCATCTATTTCCGTTCTATTCTATTTCCATTCTATTCTATTTCCGTTACATTCGATTTACATTCTATTCTATTTCCATTCCATTCTATTTCCATTCCATCTATTTCCATTCTATTCTATTTCCATTCCATTCTATTTCCATTCTATTCTATTTCCATTCCATTCTATTTCCATTGCATTCTATTTCCGTTCCATTCTATTTCCATTCTATTCTATTTCCGTTACATTCGATTTCCATTCTATTCTATTTCCATTCCATTCTATTTCCATTCCATCTATTTCCGTTCTATTCTATTTCCATTCCATTCTATTTCCGTTCCATTCTATTTCCGTTCCATTCTATTTCCGTTACATTCGATTTCCATTCCATCTATTTCCGTTCTATTCTATTTCCATTCCATTCTATTTCCATTCTATTCTATTTCCATTCCATTCTATTTCCATTGCATTCTATTTCCGTTCCATTCTATTTCCATTCTATTCTATTTCCGTTACATTCGATTTCCATTCTATTCTATTTCCATTCCAATCTATTTCCATTCCATTCTATTCTATTTCTGTTCTATTCTATTTCCATTCCATTCTATTTCCGTTCCATTCTATTTCCGTTCCATTCTATTTCCATTCTATTCTATTTCCATTCCATCCTATTTCCATTCCATCCTATTTCCATTCCATTCTATTTCCATTCCATTTGTCACGGCTGAAGGAAGAACTGGACCAAGGTGCAGCGTGGTGAGCGTACATTTTCTCCTTTTATTTGAAAAGACGCCGACAAAACAATAAACAATACAAAACAAACCGTGAAGCTTAAGGCTATGTGCCATCAAACAAAGTTAACTTCCCACAAACACAGGTGGGAAAAAGGGTAGCTAAGTATGGTTCCCAATCAGAGACAACGATAGACAGCTGTCCCTGATTGAGAACCATACCCGGCCAAAACAGAAATAGAAAATCATAGAAACACAAAACATAGAATGCCCACTCCAACTCACGCCCTGACCAAACCAAAATAGAGACATAAAAAGGATCTCTAAGGTCAGGGCGTGACCCAAAGGTGCGGACTCCGGCCACAAAACCTAAACCTATAGGAGAGGGTCTGGATGTGCATCTATCCGCGGCGGCGGCTCAGGTGCGGGACGCAGATCCCGCTCCACCGCTGGCTCACCCCACTTTGGTGGCACCTCTGGTGCGGGGACCCTCGCCGCCGACCCCGGACTGGGGACCCTCGTAGCGGGCCCCGGACTGGGCGCCCTCGTTGGGGGCCCCAGACTGGGCGCCCTCGTTGCGGGCCCCGGACTGGGCGCCCTTGTTGCGGGCCTCGGACTGGGCACCCTCGTTGCGGGCCCAAGACTGGCGACCGTCGTCGCTGGAGGTTCCGGACTGGTGACCGTCGTCGTTGGAGGTTCCGGACTGGCGACCGTCGTCGCTGGAGGTTCCGGACTGGCGACTGTCGTCGCTGGAGGTTTCGGACTGGCGACTGTCGTCGCTGGAGGTTCTGGACTGGCGACCATCATCGTTGGAGGTTCCGGACTGGCGACTGTCGTCGCTGGAGGTTTCGGACTGGCGACCGTCATCGCTGGAGGTTCCGGACTGGCGACCGTCGTCGCTGGAGGTTTCGGACTGGCGACCGTCGTCGCTGGAGGCCCCGGACTGGCGACCGTCGTCGCTGGAAGCCCCGGACTGGCGACCGTCATCGCTGGAGGTTCCGGACTGGCGACCGTCGTCGCTGGAGGCGTTCTGGCTGGATGCCCGCTTCCACCCGGCAAATGCGGGACGCTGGCACCGAGCACACTGGCCTGTGAATGCTCAGCCTCGACAAGTGCGCATCAACCCATAGCACGGGGCCTGACCAGTCACATGCTCGCCACGGTAAGCCCAGGGAGTTGGCGCAGGTCTCCAACCTGACTCAGCCACAACTTCCCACAAAGACAGGTGGGAAAAAAGGCTACCTAAGTATGGTTCCCAATCAGAGACAGCTGTCTATCTTTGTCTCTGATTGGGAACCATACTTAGGTAGCCTTTTTTTCCCACCTGTCTCACCATGCTGCACCTCCTTTCAACAGCCGTGACACCATTCTATTTCCATTCCATTCTATTTCCATTTCATTCTATTTCCATTCCATTAATTTCCATTAAATTATATCCATTATCTATCCCTCTCTCTCTCTCTCCTTCCAGCAGAGACATGTGATGGTAGAGAGGAGTGTGTTGCTGAAGGGACTGCAGCATCCATTCCTGGTGGGGCTCCACTTCTCCTTCCAGACCTCTCACACTCTCTTCTTCGAACTGGACTACATCAATGGAGGAGAGCTGTTCTACCATCTCATCTCCAGAGGGAGGAAGCCTTCCCGGAGCCCAGAGCAACATTCTACTCTGCAGAGATGGCCTCAGCCCTGGGCTACCTACACTCCCTCAACATAGTCTACAGGTGCGCAAACACACACACACACAATGAGAGAGGGCGCATTTTCCTCACAGTGATTTAACCCTCGGTACTCCCCCTTAGAGACCTGAAGTCAGAGAACACCCCATTGGACAGTGGAGGTCATGTGGTTCTGACGGATTTCGTGCTGTGTAAAGAGGGCATGTCTGTGGGTGGGACTATGCAAACGTTCTGTGGAACCCCTGAGTATCTGGCGCCAGAGGTGCTGTTAGGCCACACCTGCTGTGGAGCTGTGGACTGGTGGGGGCTGGGGAGTGTACTTTATGAGATGCTTCATGGACTGGTGAGTGTTTCTCTTTCAGCTACTTTTCAACTAGCATATTCTATCCACTGCACACTTATCTGGCTCCCTCTCTCCTCTTTCTTCTTTTCTCTCTCTCTTTCTCTCTCTCTCTTCCTCAGCCCCCGTTCTACAGTCGCAGTAAGGCCGAGATGTTTGAGAACATCCTTCACGCCCCCCTGCAGCTCCATAGAAGTGTGTCCCAGTCTGCCTGGACTCTGCTGCAGAACCTGCTGGAGAGAGACTGTACCAATCGCCTTGGGGGGGAATATGACCTTGTTAAGCACCCCCCATTACCCCACCTGGCACAGAGTGCTGACACATGCATGCAAGTCCACATACACACACACACCCATACACACATTGACGTGCTGTCTCACTTTGTTTGTAGGCTGAGCTGCAGGGCCACACCTTCTTCCTGTCCATCAACTGGGATGACCTGCTAGCCAGGAAAGTCCCTCCCCCATTCATTCCCAACCTGGTGAGTGTGTGTGTGTTTTATAGGGGCTATGGGTCAGTTTGGATCTGTGACTACCTGAATGTGTGTCTGGTCACTCGTTCCCTCCCTCTCTCTTTCAGTCTGGTCCGTGTGATATGCGGTATTTTGACCCAGAGTTCACACTTCTTCCAGCCCCCGCCTCCCTCGGTTTGAGTGACATGTTGGGAGACGTGGCCAATGGAGCCTTCCCAGGGTTCTCCTATATGTCTCCGGCTGAGGTTAGAGTCACAGAGCCCTGATATCATTCTGATATTATTTGTGTTTTGAGTAAATTAAAATGCATTTTCCTATCATGTATCAGATTGTTTATATCTCACAGAGAACGGTGGCTCAGGCCGTGTTAGAACCAGTGGTTAAATTGAACCGGAGCTACCTGGAGTTGGCCTCCTGCACCTTGGGTCAAAGGGAGAAGGTTAGGGTAAGGATTGTGGTTGAGGTTAGGGTAAGGGTTGAGGTAAGGGTAAGGATTGTGGTTGAGGTAAGGGTTGAGGTTAGGGTAATGGTTGTGGTTAAGGTTAGGGTTAGGATAAGGGTTGTGGTTGAGGTAAGGGTTGAGGTTAGGGTAAGTAACAATACTTGGTAAAGGTTATGCTTAAACCAAGATGTGATAAGAACGTGTGTGTGTGTAGAGTCAGCCCAGGTGTGCGAGGTTACAGCTGGTTTAATAGTTCTAAGATGATAAATTACACGATTAACATTGTCTGGCATAAGATTAACATTCATAGAGAACACAGATATTACATACTACAGATATTACATACCAGAGATATTACATACCACTGATATTACATACTACAGATATTACATACTACAGATATTACATACTACAGATATTACATACCAGAGATATTACATACCACCGATATTACATACTACAGATATTACATACTACAGATATTACATACTACAGATATTACATACCAGAGATATTACATACCACCGATATTACATACTACAGATATTACATACTACAGATATTACATACTACAGATATTACATACCAGAGATATTACATACCACCGATATTACATACTACAGATATTACATACTACAGATATTACATACCACCGATATTACATACTACAGATATTACATACTACAGATATTACATACTACAGATATTACATATACGAGCTGTTTCCTGGACTCAAAAGCTTGCTCATTGGAGAATCACTTGGCTCAATTGGTGTCTGGGAAGCCGGTCCAACAGAAACAATGTGCAACAATCAAACAGGTAACCAAGTCAACAGGAACATTTGGTTTCCCTCCATTTCCACCGGACTCACTGCAAAGAACTCTAGTCAGTGTGTGTGTGTGTGTGTGTACTCAGTAGCTGTTGAAGGTGGGGTAACTCTGGTCACTCTGGCAGGTGAAGTAAGCTATCAGCTGACCGTTACAGATCATCAGAAACAACCCGCTGCCTTCAAACAAAACACACACACACACACACACACACACACACACACACACACACACACACACACACACACACACACACACACAAAACCATTAATAAAGAAGAGACATAACTAACTACTCATCTATAACTCCTCAGTAGGTTTCACACAATAAAACAGAACATGTGTGAGTGAGGTACAGGTTTTACCAAGGGCCAGCCACCACTGCCATACCAAGGGAAACTCCAACATCACTGAAACACAAACATTACAAACACATATTACAAACACATTAAAAACAGGTAATATGCCACACAGAACTAAGGATGGGGAGTGTACATCGTATTGCTTTAGAGCTAGACCCATCCAATCCTTACACATGAGGAAGGGGAATTAAAGAAGACCATGGGATAGGGTCAATATATGTGCCTTGTTTTGGGCCCAGCTGCTTTTCAACTCTAACGCCACTTCCCGTCCTGTCATGATGTCATCAAAGCTGGCCCTGAGCACTCTGCTCTGCCAGCAAGGGATTATTCTGAGTTAAGCCTGTGTGTGTGTGTGTGTGTGTGAGTGAGTTCAGGCATGTGTATGCATTTCTGTGTGTATGTGTGTGTGTGTCTCACCCATGCTGGTGAGCAGTACGTGCAGTAGTGTGACTGTGAGAGCGTAGTCCCAGACCCATCTCCTCACCACGGCTGCAAACAGCAGACCACTGCAGAAATAGGTCAACTCCATGGACAGCAGGTTCACTGGAACAACAATATAAGACCTTAACCATATGTAGAGGACATGCACACACACTACCATACACATCTTCACTCACCCAGGTATTTGGAGTTGGACTCCAAATTGGTTGGTTCAGTCTTAAAGTCAAAGGGAATAAGTCCATCAAAGTGATCCAACCTGAATGCAAACAGAAGAGCAGCAGATAAAACAAACAAACAAACAAACATGATATTCAAAAGGAGCTAGGAGGGAACCAGGGTGGTTGAAACTGACTGTCATTCCAATCAATAAAAACAGACCAATAGTTGCTGTGTATTCCACGAATCCCTCCCCCTCTCTTCTGTCACCTAGCACCAGGTTTATAGAAGCCGCCTGAGGACAGCTCACCGTTCCAGCAAGGTCACTTACCCAATAACCACACGTGCACGCAGAGAGAGGAAAAGAAAAGTGTCGCACCTGAACGCGCCGAAACACACACTCCCAATCATGTAGTAGAGAGAGTAGAATATGACGAGGCACAGCAGCATGTGCACAAGCACTGTCTGGGGGAGAGAGATCGAGAGAAAGAAAGAGAGAAAGAGATCGAGAGAGTCAGAGTCATTCATCCCAATAATAATATATCGCACATCATAGACCTAGGCTATACTCAAATCAGCCGCCAAGACACTGTAGCAAAGCCGTGACAGCACTGTCAACTGAACCGTGGATCATTCAGCAGGTGTAAAAGCTCCCATGGCAGAACTCCAACAGACTCTGCAGGGGATGCGCACTGCGGGGGAGCAGCAGAGGACAGAAGACCTTCATTTGCACAGACTGAGTGATCATTATCTGTTGCATTTGCCATTCACGATAAATGAAATATCAGTCGCTGAATAGAAATGATAGGCTGATAGCTTATGTTTCATAGTCGCCAACAACGACACCTGATGATTTCGTATTTTATTATAACAGCGCCCATGTCTGACCCACGGCTGCACGTGAGTGTAAAATCCGAGTAAACAGTCCTCTTACCCTCGTGTCGGCCACTTTACCCCTGAAGGCCATCTCATGGTTTGCATCTGTCGTTCTTCTGATGTTGAGAATAATGTATGTGACTGGGCTACTGAGATGTTACAGTGTAATCCGTCAGAAAACAGCATTACACTGCCATCTAGCGGTAGCGACTGGAAAAATCAGGCTTATTTATAGGCGACACTGCCATTGAAGACTGCATCTCATGCCAAATAGACTACAGTCCAACGTTTCTTCCAGTCCAACGTTTCACTTGTAATAAGAACAGTAGGGATGTCTTATACATGAACCCTTAAAATAGCAAAGTCAGAGAGCTTCTATGCCAGACGTCTGGTCTGGTTGGGCATAGATAGCAAACATGAAAAGGCATCACGTTTTACAAAAAAAATCATTAAGAGCTGATAGTCTAGGCCTTGTTGTAATCAATACTACGGTCTAACTACTGTAGACCTATTTGGCGTCTGGACTTGACTGTTCTTACTTTTTTTGCTGAATTACTGGTTGGAAGTGTGGCCAAGCAAATAAAACAGCTAGAAATTGGGTTTATGATTAATCTACTGTAATCTTTCTTTTAACATATGGAGGGAGACAATATTGACTGGTGGTGACGTAAAGAGTTATTGACAGCATACAGCGACATGACCACAATGGAAATCGCGCGCCACGCCAAACAGACTCTGCACGCCCCTGCGCTCCGATTTGATGCTCTCTGAGATTCTGAAAATACACGAAGGAGAAAGACAAGTCCCAAGGCATGAATACAATATTTAATCAACTATATGTCCACTCTAAGCGTCCGTCTTGCTGTACCTATTGACCATCGATAGTTGTGTGCTCAAGTTTACCGAGATCCAAAGTTGTCAGGCAGCGTTCATTGAACGCATGCGCATTGCATCCACTATCCAGCTCAAAATAAGAGTTAAAACAGAAACGAGGTGAGTTCCATAATTTTCAAACAATATAATCGCCGTTATACATTAAATGTTGCAAATAACAATAGTAATCGATAAAGCATCGTTCGTTTTATAATTTGCACCGGTTCTTATTATTTGTACTGTGATTTAAAACCGTAAAGATAAATCGGAGAGTCAAGTTTCTATTGAAGAAATTAAAAGCAAGCAATTCTATATTTTAGCCTTGAACAAATAAGGCAGTGTAGGGGCGGTTATTTACTTATTCATACCAACTAATGTGGAAGTCCGTTCCTAAGCATTTTCTAACGTTCAAAACCTGGAAACTTATTTATGACTGGTTGTCCTTACTTCGCTACACCAAGCCAAAATGCTAGTCCCAGTTCCTAGCCGTCTAGCTCCCAGTTTGAATTGAACCGTAGTGACGCTTTGCTAGCCAGAAGCAGTTAGCAAGCTAGCTGGCTGACATTCCGAGACAAGGGGAAAGTAAAGAAAATGGCCATGATGAGGGAAAACACTAACCTATGAAATTGCAGGGTATATATTTGGTTTTATTTGACAGACACGGCCCTGCATTCTGTGTTTCAATAAATAACTTGAGTCATTTACATAGTTTTAACGTGTTGGTGGCCTCTTCCTTTGCTCCGCCATTTTGTATAAGACGAATGCTAATCATGGGCGCACGTACACTTTATTTATGGTCGAATAAATTCGAGGTTTCAACTTGGGAACGTAAACTGACAGCTGTTGAACAGCACACTTGATTGTTTACTTCCCATCCGTATATTTCAGTCAAAAAATATTATTTCTGACCAAAATATAGTGTTGATGCAGCGTCGAGGCGAAAACGTTTTATCGTGATCTTGGTTTGATTAAAAAACACGTACATTTGACCTTTCTATGCAGAACACATTGTTTTCTTTAAAATCATTGATTATTCTACCACCTCTGTTGTCCGCGTCAACGCAAACAGCCGATTTAATAAGATACTGTTAAAACAAGGAAAAGCTGAACTTGTTCTTTTAACTTGTATTTGACACGTCTCTCACGGTGTTTGTCAATACTTGTGTTCTAGGCCAATCCATGCAGGAGTGCTTGTGCGTTTATTTTGTGCTATTTAGCTTTAAAAAGTAAAATATTTACTTGTTTTGCCTCGTATAAGTGCATGCATTTATTCCACAACAGTCGCCCTCTAGCGGCGATGGGATGCGGTTCTTTAGTACCCGATTTGCACGCGCAGGTTGACTTCTTGCAGGTACCCACCTACCTGTACTTTTTGTGCCAGGGATATTTTTAGAGTTCCCCTTTTTGGATAATGTCATTTGATTGATTTTTTTTTTTATTAGCTAATTTAAAAAAAAGAGACATACACACACACTACATTCATTTAAAACAACTTAACAGGGATTGCTAAATAAAGTCAGTGACCTATTCCCATTGTGGTCCCTAAAGTACACGGTGGAAAAATATTACAAAGATACACACATAAATATCTTATATATATAATGAAAACAACACATAGATAGACATTTGAGAAAGATCTGTTAAATGGATACAATTTCAGTTTTACTTTGAGAACATACAGACAGACCTATTCTAGCCCATATCCTTGCATGAACAAACTCCCACACATCTTGTCTTAACATGAGAGACAGACAGATGTCATTTGGCAGTGTTTCCCCATCCACTGCTGAAGTGGGCGTGCTGTCTTAATGAAAATCAAATGTTATTTGTCTCGTGCATCCTAAACAACAGGTGTAGACTTAACAGTGAAATGCTTACTGATGGGCCCTTTCCAACAATACAGAGAGAAAAATAGAAAAGTAATATGAAAAAATTAGAACACAAGGAATAAATCCACAATGAGTAAGGATAACTTTTTTATTTCACCTTTATTTAACCAGGTAAGCTAGTTGAGAACAAGTTCCCATTTGCATCTGCGACCTGGCCAAGATAAAGCATAGCAGTTCGACACATACAACAACACAGAGTTACACATGGAATGAACAAAACATACAGTCAATAATACAGTAGAAAAAAAGAAAACAAAGTTTATATACAGTGAGTACAATGAGGGAGTTAAGGCAATAAATAGGCCATGGTGGTGAAGTAATTACAATATGGCAATTAAACACTGGAATGGTAGATGTGCAAAAGATGGATGTGCAAGTAGAGATACTGTGGTGCAAAAGGAGCAAAATAAATAAATACAGTATGGGGATGAGGTAGATAGATGGGCTGTATACAGATGGGCTATGAACAGGTGCAGTGATCTGTGAGCTGCTCTGACAGATGGTTCTTAAAGGTAGTGAGGGAGATGGGAATCTCCAGCTTCAGTGATGTTTGCAGTTCGTTCCAGTCAGTGGCAGCAGAGAACTGGAAGGAAAGGCGACCAAAGGAGGAATTGGCTTTGGTGGTGACCAGTGAGATATACCTGCTGGAGCGTGTGCTACGAGTGGGTGCTGCTATGGTGACCAGCGAGCTGAGATAGGGTGGGGCTTTACCTAGCAGAGACTTGTAGATAACCTGTAGCCAGTGGGTTTGGCGACGGGTATGAAGCGAGGGCCAGCCAACGAGAGCGTACAGGTCGCAGTGGTGGGTAGTATATGGGGCTTTGGTGACAAAACGGATGGCACTGTGATAGACTACATCCAGTTTGCTGAGTAGAGTGTTGGAGGCTATTTTATAGATGACATCGCCGAAGTCAAGGATCGGTAGGATGGTCAGTTTTACGAGGGTATGTTTGGCAGCATGAGTGAAGGATGCTTTGTTGCGAAATAGGAAGCCGATTCTGGATTTAATTTTTGATTGGAGATGCTTAATGTGAGTCTCGAAGGAGAGTTTACAGTCTAGCCAGACACCTAGGTATTTGTAGTTATCCACGTATTCTAAGCAAGAGCCATCCAGAGTAGTGATGCTGGATGGGCGGGCAATGATCGGTTGAATAGTGTGCATTTAGTTTTATTTGCGTTTAAGAACAGTTGGAGGCCACGGAAGGAGAGTTGTATGGCATTGAAGCTCGTCTGAAGGTTAGTTAACACAGTGTCCAAAGAAGGGCCAGAAGTATACAGAATGCTGTCGTCTGCATAGAGGTGGATTAGAGAATCACCAGCAGCAAGAGCGACATCATTGATGTATACAGAGAAGAGAGTCGGCCCGAGAATTGAACCCTGTGGCACCCCCATAGAGACTGCCAGAGGTCCGGACAACTTAGCTATATACACGGGGTACCAGTACTGAGTCGATGTGCAAGGGTACGAGGTAATTTGGATGTGACACCTGTATGGTTATTGATTGATTGAGTGTGTTCAAGTAGTACGGCTAACAAAACTTTGTGTTAACGAGTAAAGTCAGACGAGGTGCATCTGCGACAACCAAATGTCGGACACTGTAATGGTTAGCTGTGTATCGCAATGTTTTTTACACGGCAAAAATTCAAACCCGAGGCAGACAAAACTCTTTGGTCCTTTAAAATCCTGCTGTATGTAAAATATTGTGTCTATAGCTTGGAAACAAATCAATGTGATTCTGGATGACAACATAATATCGTTTATTTCCACCTATAGGGCTTCTTTCCTAAAGAAATTTGTTTCATTGCCATGATCTATCTATCTATCTATCTATCTTCCCGGCCCAAGTAATGGTTTTCCAACAGAAAGCAGGGTAGCCTAGTGGTCAGAGTGTTGGACTAGTAACCGAAAGGTTGCAAATACAAATCAAACTGAAAACATAACATGTGTACAATTAATTGGTTAGAGAGAGGTCTCAAATATCACTTTCATTTGTATCCCCTATAGCTTTAGAATCACAGCAAAGTTGGTTATATACCCCTGTATATAGCCTCGCTGTTGTTATTTTACTGCAGGGTAGCCTAGTGGGGTAGCCTAGTGGTTAGAAATAAGAATTTGTTCTTAACTGACTTGCCTAGTAAAATAAAAATAAATAATTATGCTCTTATATTTTTTTAATTTATTATTTTTAGGTATATTATTTGTTTTTTAAACTGTTAAGGGCTTGTAAGTAAGCATTTCACTGTAAGGTCTACCTGTTGTATTCGGCGCATGTGACCAATACCATTTGATTTTGACTGATGGATTGATTGATGTCAGTGCAGGAGGAGGAGAGCAGGGAGAGATGACTGACACCCCACCCAGCGAAGGCCCTTCCCAGGGGGCAGAGTTTGACATGATGGGTGCTCTGGACTGGCAGGACGGCATCGCCACACTGCCCGGCAGCGACATCAAGGTTTGTGTTTGTGTGTCTGTGTGTGTGGATACTACAGACAGGTACTACAGACAGGTGTGTGACTGACTGGTATCTCTCAGTTCCGTATGACAGAGTTTGGAACTTTGGAGATCGTGACAGAGCCAGAGGTCAAAGGGGCAGGGCCAACCCCCCAGAACCCTGCCCAGTCGAAAAGCCCGACCCCTCCACCAGAGGCCCAATCAGAGAGCAGTGCATCCTCTTCTGCAGCCAAGGAAGTCCAGCCACTTGCACCTAAGGGTAAAGTAAACATATGGTTATGAAGGAGTTATAACATAGTTTTGACTGTTTATAATACAGGTGTGTAGTATTTAGACTCATAGCTCTGATATATGTCAGCACTGTGTATATTAGCATACTACATACTGGGTGCTCTGCAGATGGGGGCATAGAATTACAAAGCTTCAATATTATTCTGCTCTTTCCCCCAGCTCAAGGCCCTGTGCTTCTGTCTCTAGAGGAGGGTCCCACTGTGGAGGAGCCGAGGGCGGAGGCGGGCCCCAGGGTGGAGGCGGGCCCCAGGGTGGAGGCGGGCCCCAGGGTGGAGGCGGGCCCCAGGGCGGAGGCGGGCCCCAGGGCGGAGGCGGGCCCCAGGGCGGAGGCGGGCCCCAGGGCTGCGATGGCTAGCTGTAGGTCGTGTGGGGGCTCCGGTCCACTGGAGAGTTTCCTCCAGGGCAAATACTGCAGCTCCATTTGTGTCCAGCCTTCCAGTGGCAGGTAAACATGTTAGCTGTTCTTACTGTACTGTATTTTAGAAAGCATATTGATAGTAGTAACAGTTAAGACCCAAAACAGTCATCACATGAGCATAGTTCCTAGAATGACCTCTGTTCCGTGTGTGTTTAGGTCATCACCCGGAGAGCGGAGGGAGAGAGAGGGGGGGGAGGGGGGACTGGGGAAACGAGTGAGGAAGAAGAGGAAGATCTACATGGACTCTGGTGATGAAGACGAAGACAACCAGGAGGAGGAAGAGGTGATGATAGAAGATGTGGCCAACGCTGGTCCTGAAAAGCATTGAAATGTTGTGTGTGTGTGGCAGCTCACCTGCCGATGAGTGACTGTCTCTCTCTACAGGACAAGTCCAAGGCTGTCAAAGGGAGGAGAGCTGCTAAGCTGGCCAAGCTAGGTATGTCCTATTATTACACTGAGGGGAGGGAGAGGATGGATAGATGAGAGGATGGATAGATGGAGGGATGGATTTGTTGGGAATGACAGGGGCTGGAAAGTTTGTCCAATCAGGTAGTCCAGGGGTCATGAGTCCTGCAATTCTGCTGGTTTTCATGTCACTGATTGGCTGATGTGACTGTTTTTTTGTCCCACCCCCAGTGACAGCCCCACCCAATAAGAAGCGACCCTGGAGCTGGCCCTCCTACATGGAGGAGGAGAAGGCTATAGCTGCCCCCCTTAAACTGTTCAAGGAGGTGAGGCACGCACACTTTATCATACTCTCTCTGACACACACACAGCTGTACAGACATGTGAAAGAGTGTTATGTGTGTGTGCCTCGCAGCACCAGTCGTTCCCTCAGAGCAGGAATGCCTTCAAAGTGGGGATGAAGTTAGAAGGACTGGACCCCTGTCACCCCTCTCTGTTCTGTGTGCTCAGTGTTGCTGAGGTACGTGTCTAACAGGTCAGACCAATAAGATATAGGAGGAATATCTGCTTTCGAACAACTAACCCTTCGCTTTCTCTCATTTCTTTGCGTTCCTTCCTCTCTGTCTCTTTCTCTCTCTGTCTGTCTCTGTCTCAGATCCAGGGTTATAGGGTAAGGCTTCATTTCGACGGGTATCCAGAGTGCTATGACTTCTGGGTAAATGCTGACACCTGGGATGTAAAGCCGGCAGGCTGGTGTGAGAAGATGGGACACAAGCTGCTACTGCCGAAAGGTCCACACACACACACACACCCCAGACACAGATACAAACACATCCGACACGCATACACACACACCCGACACCCATGCACACCCGACACACACCTAACACACATACACACACCCCAGACACAGATACAAACACATCCGACACGCATACACACACACCCGACACCCATGCACACCCGACACACACCAGACACACATACACACACACCCGACACACATGCATATTCTACCGACTGTACAATGTTGTGTGTGTGTAGATAGACAAGACTATAACCTTCAACCTTTTGTGTCTAGGTTGTAAGGATGGGGAGTTCAACTGGAACATGTATGTGAAGAACTGCAGAGGTCAGCTGGCCCCCAAACACCTCTTCAAGAGCCTCAACACGGTGAGCCTACCTGACAGCCTGTGTGGATCCATTAATAGTGTGTTTGTGTTGTGAATTAGTTGGTGACCTTCGGTCCATTCAAGTAAGTTTGTATATGAACTATGTGGGTGCATGTGTGTGTAGTCGGTGACTCCGTCAGGGTTCCGTGCGGGTATGAAGCTAGAGGCGGTGGATAAGAAGAACCCATATCTGATCTGCGTAGCGTCCATCGCGGCTGCTGTTGACAACAGACTCCTCATACACTTTGACAACTGGGACGACACCTATGACTACTGGTGTGATGCCAGCAGTCCCTACATCCACCCTGTAGGCTACTGTGAGGAGGCTGAGCTGACCCTCACCACCCCTGCTGGTGAGACACAAACATATTTCAACGCTTTATTTGGATACACCATGAAACATTGTATAAGGGTGTGTGTTGTGGTTTCTCCTCTCAGAGTATAAGCACCCGAGGAGTTTTTCCTGGGATAAATACATGGAGGAGACTGGCACACAGGCAGCCCCTGCACGTGCCTTCAAACTGGTAAGACACTCACATTCTCACACACACATAGAGTTGACACTCAAAACATATGACACATGCAAATTACATTGTTGGTGTTGATTGGGAGGCCTGGGGGAATTTCACATGGAGTTCCCCAGGGCTCTGTTCTGGGTCCACTGACAGTCTTTATTTATGTCAGCTACACCCGTTACAAAACATGCATATTAATCCATCTGTATCACCTGATGTTAACTCTTGAATGTGTCCTGTAGCGTCCGTGCCATGGGTTCCAGGCTGGAATGAAGCTGGAAGCTGTCGATAAGAGGAATCCCATGCTCATCCGCGTAGCAACCATCGCAGAGGTGGAGGACCACCGACTGAGGGTATGCTGTGTGTGAGAGTGCAGAATGATTATTGTGGAGTAGTGTGTGTGTGTAACTCTCTGTCTTTCTCAGATCCATTTTGATGGCTGGAGTGAGGAGTACGACTACTGGGTGGATGCTGACTGCCCAGACCTGCACCCTGTGGGCTGGTGTCAGAAGACTAGTCATCCCCTACAACACCCCTCCAATGGTGAGACACAAACGCACACACTTCCAAAAAATGTACATGATTATAACTTTGCTAAAATCCATAAACATTTCCCAATCAGTCCCAAAGTGTAAGATTGGCAAAAAGGTGCATGCAGAGAAAAGACATGTAGCTCAAATGATTCTGGTTCTTCACAGCTGCTGGAGCTGTTGGTTTGTGGCGATATGGTGGTGGTGTGTTTCTGTCGCTTTGTTTATGTGTGTGGGGTCAGGTCACTCTCTATGGTGTTTTTGTCTCTGTGTGTAGTATTAACTCTGCGGTGTGTTTCAGGCTCCACTGATATGCTGGTCCTCCCAGGGCAGGGATGTCCTACCCCAGGATGCAATGGGGTAGGTCACATCCGAGGACCCCGCTACGGAACCCACTACACGTCAGTAACAAACACACTAACTGTCAAAAAAGTTTTGTTATCAGAACACGTCATACAATGACTTGTGATCTGTGTGCTGTAATCTGTGAGTAAGGTGATGTGTGTTCCTGTTCTGAACTTGTCTGTGTGTGTAGGGGGGTGAGCTGTCCGTACTCGGAGATGAACCTGAACAGGGAGGGCCAGGTACCAGACCGTCTGAGTGGAGAACGACCTATGACCCTGAGTGGGCCTCATCACCGTGGGCGACGCCCAGACCCTCCTCCACACACCCAGACAAACAGCCCCACCACACCGGAGCAGCCCGAGCCTGCAGACGACTCCCCTCAGACCAGGTATGTGTGGAACATGTAACAGAAGGGGTTCGGAAGAGCTTCCATGACTTTGTTTATCTGACTGCAAATAAAGTCTGGAGTTGTGGACTTGTTTCCATGGTAACAGTTGTTTCTATGGTAGTGTAACTAAGGGGCCGACGGTTGACGAGGGTGAACGATGCAGCAGTCAGAGTGAGCCACCAGGGGGCTCCACTGAGCCCATCAACGACGGAGCCAAGGCCAAGAGGTAGCACACAGACTCCACTCTCTCCTACCAAACTCTAGAATGCATGATGGAGCAGAGTGTTTGTTGTTGGTTTACTAAGAGAGTACAGTGCCTTCACAAAGTATTCACACCCCTTGACTTATTCCACATTTGATTGTGTTACAGCCTGAATTCAAAATGGATTACATAGATTTTTTTCCCACCCATCTGCACATCTAATGACAGTGAAAACATGATGTTAGAAATGTTAGCCATTTTTTTGCCAATTAGCACAGAAATGTCTCATTTACATGAGTATTCACACCCGAGTCAATACTTTGTAGAAGCACCTTTGGCAGCGATTACAGCTGTGAATCTTTCTGGGTAAGTCTCTAAGAGCTTTCCATACCTTCCACACTTGCCCATTATTCTTTGCAAAATTCTTAAAGCTCTGTCGAATTGTTTGTTGATAATTGCTAGACAACCATTTTCAGGTCTTGCCATAGATTTTCAAGTAGATTTAAGTAAAATCTGTAACTCGGCCTCAGGAACATTCACTGTCTTCTTGGTAAGCAACTTCAGTGTAGATTTGGCTTTGTTGTTTTAGGTTATTGTCCTGCTGAAAGGTGAATTCATCTCCCAGTGTCTGAACCAGCGTTTCCTCTTGGATTTTACCTGTGCTTATCTCCATTAGGTTTCATTTTTAACCTGAAAAACTCCCAAGTCCTTAATGATTAAAAGCATACCTTTAACCACTATGCTTGAAATATGGAGAGTGGTACTCCGTAATGTATTGTATTGTATTTGCCCACAAACATAACATGTTGTATTCAGGACATAAAGTTAATTGCTTTGTCACATTTTTTGCAGTACTACTTTAGTGCCTTGTTGCAAACAGAATGCATGTTTTGGAATATTTATATTCTGTAAAGGCTTCCTTCCTTTGCTCTCAGTATGGTTAGTATTGTGGAGTAACTACAATGTTGTTGATCTATCCTTCTACCACAGCCATTAAACTTTGTAACTGTTTTAAAGTCACCATTGGCCTCATGGTGAAATCCCTGAGCGGTTTCCTTCCTCTCCGGCAACTGAGTTAGAAAGAACGGCTGTATCTTTGTAGTGACTGGGTGTATTGATGCACCATCCAAAGTGTAATTAATAACTTCACCCTGCTCAAAGGGATATTCAATGTCTTGTTTTTTTTATGTATTTTTTTACTCATCTACCCATAGGTGATCTTCTTTGCGAGGCATTGGAAAACCTCCCTGGATTTGTGGTTGAATCTGTGTTTGAAATTCACTGCTCGATTGAGGGACCTTACAATTATCTGTATTTGTGGGGTACAGAGATGTTAAACACTATTATTGCACTCAGTGAGTCCATACAACTTATTATGTGATTTGTTAAGCACATTTTTACTCCTGAACTTATTGACTCAAGACATTTCAGCTTTTCATTTTTAATTAGTAATAATAAAAAATGTTTTTAAACAATTCCACTTTGACATTATGGGGTATTGTGTGTCGGCCAGTGACAAAACACAGCTCTAATTAATTCATTTTAAATTCAGCCTGTAACACAACAAAATGTGGAAAGATTTGTGGGGTGTGAATACTTTCTGAAGGCGCTGTATGTTGTCTTTCAACAGGTCTGCTCCAGTCCCAAAGTATCTGAAGCTGCACGTCGTCAAGCAGGAGAGTGGAGATGGGAAAGGTAGAGGTTCTGCTCTCAGAAATAGAGAATGAGTGTAACGCTGTGTGGATTATATATTGTCTGTGCATGTCTATTGAAGATATTTACAGCTAATTTCTCCTCCCTCTCCCCCAGACTCCCTGTCTCTCCAGCAGGCGCTCCATGAGTCAGTGTTCTCCCCGGGTGGCTCCTCTTCTCCCCCTCACAGGGTGGCTCTGTGCTGGGACAAACACTGCCAGCTGCTCCCTGAGGTCCTGGGCCTCACAGCTAAGAGAGTTGCAACCTGGACCGCCGACGAGGTCAGACACGCACACATAAACACATAGGCAATACAAACATGTACAGGCGCTCTACGTATACTGTACAAACTCACATATTGTGCAAAACACATACATTACACATACACCCAATACAATAGCTTTGTGTATCCTAATGCATTTTAATCGTGTGTGTGTGTTAATGTTTGTTTCCCTGTGGGTCAGGTGGCCAGTTTTGTCAAAGGGCTCCCAGGCTGCAAAGAGCATGCTGCCACTTTCAGGACAGAGGTAAGAGCTACCATTTAAAAACCCAACTTTGTGAATTGCAATAGTCACACACACTCCTCTCATCTGCTGCTCCTGGTTGGTGTATCCTATGACAATTCAACCAAGTCAAATTCAATTCTGCCATTGACATTCAAACACTCACACACACGTTCTGTGTTGAAGCTTATTTTGTGTCTCTGTGTATCGCTCCAGCAAATGGATGGAGAGGCCTTCCTGCTTCTCACCCAAGCAGACATAGTCAAGATCCTGTCAATCAAACTAGGCCCTGCCCTCAAGATATACAACGCCATACTCATGCTGAAGAACGCTGATGAGGAGTGAGACGCCCCCTCACGCTTCATTTCCTCCCACACCCAACCGCTGTATCTGAATAGTCTAGAGAAGCCTCCTCACCTTATTCTCTTTGGTCTTCATCTGCACTGATCTGAGGCCGTAGGATAGGTCAGAGCAACGTAATGCATGGCCACCAGGAATCTGCTTTCAGCTATCCTGTTCTTTCACATCAGTGTAGAGAGGATGTACCTGTTGTCAGTGTAGAGGAGTAGAGAGGATGTACCTGGTGTCAGTGTAGAGAGGATGTACCTGGTGTCAGTGTAGAGAGGATGTACCTGGTGTCAGTGTAGAGGAGTAGAGAGGATGTACCTGGTGTCAGTGTAGAGAGGATGTACCTGGCGTCAGTGTAGAGAGGATGTACCTGGTGTCAGTGTAGAGAGGATGTACCTGGTGTCAGTGTAGAGGAGTAGAGAGGATGTACCTGGTGTCAGTGTAGAGGAGTAGAGAGGATGTACCTGGTGTCAGTATAGAGGAGTAGAGAGGATACAGAGAGGATGTACCTGGTGTCAGTGTAGAGGAGTAGAGAGGATGTACCTGGTGTCAGTATAGAGGAGTAGAGAGGATACAGAGAGGATGTACCTGGTGTCAGTGTAGAGGAGTAGAGAGGATGTACCTGGTGTCAGTGTAGAGGAGTAGAGAGGATGTACCTGGTGTCAGTGTAGAGGAGTAGAGAGGATGTACCTGGTGTCAGTATAGAGGAGTAGAGAGGATACAGAGAGGATGTACCTGGTGTCAGTGTAGAGGAGTAGAGAGGATGTACCTGGTGTCAGTGTAGAGGAGTAGAGAGGATGTACTTGGTGTCAGTGTAAAGGAGTAGAGAGGATTCAGAGAGGATGTACATGTGGTATCTGTTGGAAGATGTTAATTGCATACTCCTCGCGTCCTCTCCTCGTCTCCTTCTTAAAACCCATTGGATGAGAGAGCCAGAGGAGAGAGGACGCGAGGATTATGCAATTGAGATCTTACCTGTCAGACAGACATCACAGACAACCCAAGAAAGTGTTTTATACTATAACATAGCAACAATTATAATTTAAAGGGGCAATCTGGAGTTGAAACAATAACAAAGCAGTAACCCCATCACTGTTTTGGCCAAAAGCTGAGGGATGGATGGGGCTGGAGAAATGTTACCGCTCTCAAATTACTAGGCAGAACTATGTATACAAGGACTGACCATCATCAAAATTATAGTTTGAACCATGTTTTGAGGCTATAGAGTGTTTGTTTACATTTACTTTGTTTACCAACATTGAAGATGAACAAGCTTATGTTTGGTGTTTTGGGGTTCTGATGGGGTACGACAGTTGAACTAAGCTCATGAGGCATTTATAAGATATTCTTCCAGAATCAAAAATGTATGTAGCAACTGCAGATTGCCCCATGAACCTAAATGTTTTTCTGAGTGAGTAAGAAATGAGCAGTGGGCACCTTTAAAGTTCATTCATCTTTAAAGTATTGATATTGAATTCAATTTCAAGGTAGACTCAGTGAAATGGCGTCGCCACGAGCAGCACCACAGATATTGAGATGAGTGAGATGCAGGACCTCACACACAGTGTCTGCGGAGCAGGAGGCTGTGGCCCTTTAATTGGGGAAAACGGGCTCATAGTAACGGCTGGAACGGAATCAATGGAATGGTATTGGTTTCCATGTGTTTGATAGCATTGCATTCACTCCATTCCAGACATTACTATGAGCCGTCCTCCCCTCAGTTGCGGATGGGTTCGCTTCACACTGTTCCCTGGCCTGGCTACCGGGAATCAAACGCTCGTAGTTGTTGTGGGAATTGATCCACAATGCTGTTTACTTTCAGCATCTACGTCATATCGCTGCGTCCACCTTTTAATATTATAATTTTTGAAGTAATAATGGTTGAGGAAATGGTGCTCAGCCCTGAGCACATGGAACCAGATTAGTCCATACATGTTTTTACTTGAATACTTGTTGATTTCTTATTTATTGTTGTGAAAGAAACTCACCATGTAGTTTACCTCTCTGTCAGATGGATACATTCCTCTACATGTCCAGGGCAGGAAGAGGTTGGCACGTCTCAAGGCTTGGGTGGAGGGAGGGAGAGGATTGGTTTGTGTGTGTGTGTGTGTGTGTGTGTGTGTGTGTGTGTGTGTGCGTGCGCGCGCGCGCCTGTCAGATGTTTATTTAAAAGGGTGAATGTTATAGCATTGGAACTTTAAGGAAAGCTGGACTTCAGGACTAATTCAACTGAAGAGAGATGTTTTTATATGTACCTGCTTTAGAGCCAATGGTAAAACACTAATGAAATTGGAACGTAAAGAAAGAAAGACAAAATTCATCAATTTGTTCTGAATGAATATTGTTTCCTGTTTCATTCATCTTTGTGTACACAGTGTAAATAGTGTATTATAGCTCTGGGGTTGTGACACCCTGCATCCCTATAGGAAGTGGTTATTTGGAAGCTTATGCAAATCAATACCAATCTTTTCCAAGAAATTAAAAATGTACTTTTTTTTCATTGAACTGAGGAATTCATCTTTTAAAGCTTTAGTGAAATTTTGTAAACTTTTTTTTGTCAATCTCCGTGCGATACCTTGGAAGTGTGTTGCAATGAGCTTAAATGTGTTTATCAACAATATAGTTTATATTCAAAACCGGGATTTCTGTATTTTAATTTAAGGGGCATTGATAAGTGCTGTTGACTTGTGAGATGGTGTGAGTGGTGTAGGTGCATGTTGGCTTGTGTTTGCTGGAGTGTGTGAGGGAATGGAATAAATGAAATGTAGTCTCTGGGGTTGTATATTCTTCTAATGTGCATACTGCCTGAGGGCTTGGTTATCCACTCTTCTGATCTGTGGTCATCATTACCTTGTGTCAGTGATGTCTGTATCATGTCTCAGATTCACAGGAACTGACACCACACCTGTCCTGTCTACGGATACTCCTGGTTATGTCATAAGCCTTTCTCCATCCCGACCCACACCAATCTATTTATCAATCTCTCTTCTCCTCCCTTCATCCCCCCCCAGTATGCTGCTGTTCTAACTAATAATAACTACTAGGATCCCTGGGGACTGGCCCAAACCAGCCAACGATTCCCACGACCCCTCACAACCAGACACAGCTTATTTTGCTAACAGACACACACAGTCTTGTTTAACTATCCTTGTGGGGACCAAACAATTGATTCATATTCAAAAATCTAATTAACCTAACCTTAACCCCCTAGACCTAATCCCTAATTCTAACTGTAAACCCTAAACCTAAAGTAGAATCTTCCTTGTGGGGTCCAGCAAAATGACCCTAGTTGGGATATTAAAACAAAAAAAACACAGAGCGTAATGCTCTGGCTTACTGCTTCTGAAACATCAAACTATTCCAAAAAGAAAAGTGTGCGCATAGTATAGAGTCAAGTCAAAAGGCAACAAACATTTTGGCATATTTACTCATCGGGAATTTATGAGGATCCAAGATCTCGCATGCGCCGTAGTAGCCTACTCGCCGCTTTAAACCAAGGCTGGACAGATGTTAAGCAGCCTGGTTGAGGGGTGAAACTTCGGGAAAAGATTTTAAAGAGGGAGCTGAAGAGTCAACGCTGACCATATTAATGTAGGGACAAAATAAATAACGGGCATCATGTTGAGAAAATAGTTCCAGATATGTCAACAGCAGGAGCGACGCGGAAATGTCCACAACCGAGCAACAGCCAAATCGAGGCAAGTAACCATTATCGGAACGTTCTCAAAAATCAGAGCGCAGCACATGAAAAGCAAGTGTTACTTGTTAATTTTAGTTTGTATTTGGTCAATAGTGTTGACTTACTTTTTAAAACATTATTCAGACATCCCCAATGTCAAAAAGGCTTTAGCGTCAGATAACCATAAATTAAAAGATTACCGTTACATTGCATACGGAATCGGACAACGCAACTCCGCTCTCTCTCGAGAAAAGTTGTCGAGGGTCTGCTACAATGTTGCACAAGTTCAACCCTTCGATTAACGTTTTTGACTGATGTTATTGCCATCATTTATACAATGTTATGTAAAATCTACAATTTCTGAACTTTTTGTAATCTTTACTAAATGTCTCGTTTTTTTGCATTCATGTTCTTTGTTTAAGTGACGGAATGATTGAATGTTATGTTCAAGGAAAGCCCCAAATCAGACGAAATTACTTTATGTGAAATCTAATAGAAGCTACATCTGGGACTTGGTCAATTGAGAGTTACCACTGGGACCATATATTATCAATTTAGGTCAGAATTGGACGCCATTGATATGTCTGTCTTGACAGTGCTTTATTTTATTGTTTACATAGGCTATTGTGGAATATTTAGTTCGAGTTTAAATGTGACGGCTACAGTGAACGGGCTTGTGTACAGGGTAATCTAGCGTGGAGTTTAGAAGGGGGCGCGAGAGACTCACATACTGCATCTCATTAACTCCTGGGGTTCTTATCACCTCTGTCACTTCCTGTTGTTTACAAAGTCAACTCTCAACAACTCTCACCCCACCCTTTTCCCCCTGTCTTTTTTCTCTTCCTCTGATTTAACCCCTTTCTCTTCCCCATTACCACCCTCTCTGTCCTGTCCTCATCCTCTCTCTGTCCTGTCCTCATCCTCTCTCCCTTCCCCCCTCTCCTGTCCTCGTCCTCCCTTTTTTCTCCTGTCCTCGTCCTCTCTCTCCCCTGTCCTCGTCCTCCCTCTTTCTCCTGTCCTCGTCCTCTCTCCTGTCCTTGTCCTCTCTCCTGTCCTTGCCCTCCCTCTCTCTCCTGTCCTCGTCTTCTCTCTCTTGTCCTCGTCCCCTCTTTCCTGTCCTCTTTCTCTCTCTCCTGTCAACGTCCTCTCTCTCCTGTCCTCGCCTCCCTCTTTCTCCTGTCCTCGTCCTCTCTCCTGTCCTCTACCTCTCTCTCTGTCCTGTCCTCATCCTTTCTCTGTCCTGTCCTCATCCTCTCTCCCTTCCTCCCTCTCCTGTCCTCGTCCTCCCTTTTTTCTCCTGTCATCGTCCTCTCTCTCCTGTCCTCGTCCTCTCTCTCCCCTGTCCTCGTCCTCCCTCTTTCTCCTGTCCTCTGTCCTGTCCTCTACCTCTCTCTCTGTCCTGTCCTCATCCTTTCTCTGTCCTGTCCTCATCCTCTCTCCCTTCCTCCCTCTCCTGTCCTCGTCCTCCCTTTTTTCTCCTGTCTTCATCCTCTCTCTCCTGTCCTCGTCCTCTCTCTCCCCTGTCCTCGTCCTCTCTCTCCCCTGTCCTCGTCCTCCCTCTTTGTCCTGTCCTCTACCTCTCTCTCTGTCCTGTCCTCATCCTTTCTCTGTCCTGTCCTCATCCTCTCTCCCTTCCTCCCTCTCCTGTCCTCGTCCTCCCTTTTTTCTCCTGTCATCGTCCTCTCTCTCCTGTCCTCGTCCTCTCTCTCCCCTGTCCTCGTCCTCTCTCTCCCCTGTCCTCGTCCTCTCTCTCCCCTGTCCTCGTCCTCCCTCTTTCTCCTGTCCTCTGTCCTGTCCTCTACCTCTCTCTCTGTCCTGTCCTCATCCTTTCTCTGTCCTGTCCTCATCCTCTCTCCCTTCCTCTCCTGTCCTCCCTTTTTTCTCCTGTCATCGTCCTCTCTCTCCTGTCCTCGTCCTCTCTCTCCCCTGTCCTCGCCTCCCTCTCTCTCCTGTTCTCGTCTTCTCTCTCTCTTGTCCTCGTCCCCTCTCTCCTGTCCTCTTTCTCTCTCTCCTGTCAACGTCCTCTCTCTCCCCTGTCCTCGTCCTCTCTCTCCCCTGTCCTCGCCTCCCTCTTTCTCCTGTCCTCGTCCTCTGTCCTGTCCTCTACCTCTCTCTCTCTAGCCTTTCTCTGTCCTGTCCTCATCCTCTCTCCCTTCCTCTCTCTCCTGTCCTCGTCCTCTCTCTCCTGTCCTCGTCCTCTCTCTCCCCTGTCCTCGCCTCCCTCTCTCCTGTCCTCGTCCTCTCTCCTGTCCTTGCCCTCCCTCTCTCTCCTGTTCTCGTCTTCTCTCTCCCCTGTCCTCGTCCTCACTCCCTCTCTCGTCCTCGTCATCTTTCTCTCTCTCCTGTCCTCGTCCTCACTCCCTCTCTCTCCTGTCCTCGTCATCTTTCTCTCTCTCCTGTCCTCTTTCTCTCTCTCCTGTCCTCTTTCTCTCTCTCCTGTCCTCTTTCTCTCTCTCCTGTCCTCTTTCTCTCTCTCCTGTCCTCATCCTCTCTCTCCCCTGTCCTCGCCTCCCTCTCTCTCCTGTTCTCGTCTTCTCTCTCTCTTGTCCTCGTCCCCTCTCTCCTGTCCTTGCCCTCCCTCTCTCTCCTGTTCTCGTCTTCTCTCTCCCCTGTCCTCGTCCTCACTCCCTCTCTCGTCCTCGTCATCTTTCTCTCTCTCCTGTCCTCGTCCTCACTCCCTCTCTCTCCTGTCCTCGTCCTCTCTCCTGTCCTTGCCCTCCCTCTCTCTCCTGTTCTCATCTTCTCTCTCCCCTGTCCTCGTCCTCACTCCCTCTCTCGTCCTCGTCATCTTTCTCTCTCTCCTGTCCTCGTCCTCACTCCCTCTCTCTCCTGTCCTCGTCATCTTTCTCTCTCTCCTGTCCTCTTTCTCTCTCTCCTGTCCTCTTTCTCTCTCTCCTGTCCTCTTTCTCTCTCTCCTGTCCTCATCCTCTCTCTCCCCTGTCCTCGCCTCCCTCTCTCTCCTGTTCTCGTCTTCTCTCTCTCTTGTCCTCGTCCCCTCTCTCCTGTCCTCTTTCTCTCTCTCCTGTCCTCGTCCTCTCTCTACCCTGTCCTCGCCTCCCTCTCTCCTGTCCTCGTCCTCTCTCCTGTCCTTGCCCTCCATCTCTCTCCTGTTCTCGTCTTCTCTCTCCCCTGTCCTCGTCCTCACTCCCTCTCTCGTCCTCGTCATCTTTCTCTCTCTCCTGTACTCATCCTCTCTCTCCTGTCCTCATCCTCTGTCCTGTCCTCATCCTCTCTCCTGTCCTCACCCTCCCTCTTTCTCCTATCCTGTCCTCGTCCTCCCTCCCACTCCTGTCCTCGTCCTCACTCTCTCTCCTGTCCTCATCCTCTCTCCTGTCCTCATCCTCTCTCCTGTCCTCGTCCTCACTCCCTCTCTCTCCTGTCCTCGTCCTCACTCCCTCTCTCTCCTGTCCTCGTCTTCGCTCTCTCCTGTCCTCGTCTTCTCTCTCTCCTGTCCTCGTCCTCTCTCGCTCCTGTCCTCGTCCTCTCTCCTGTCCTCCGTCCCTGTCTCTCATGTCCTCTCTCTCCTGTCCTCCCTCCCTCTCTCTCCTGTCCTCGTCTCTTCTCTCTCCTGTCCTCGTCTTCTCACTCTCCTGTACTCATCCTCTCTCTCTCCTGTCTTCATTCTCCCTCTTTCTCCTGTCCTCGTCTTCTCTCCATGTCTATCCTGTCTTTGTCCTTGCTTTCTCTCCTGTCCTCATCCTCTCTCTCTCTCTTTCTCCTGTCCTCGTCTTCTCTCTGTCTCCTGTACTTGTCCTCTGTCTATCCAGTCTGTGGTAGAGGATGACAGCAGCGGGGTCCAGTGGAGCGGTCAACGCCGTCTGCACCCAAGACTCCTCCCACTCACCTAAGACAACCTGCCCACAAACCACATGGCCCTGCCCACTCTGCTTCCCACGGCAACAGAAGGATGAGCTCGAAGTCAGACTCCGCCTCCGCTCCCCTCCTGGGGCGTGGCTACTAGCGGGCGTTGTCGTGGTGATGGTGGGAATGTTTGTGGCCGTGGCCGGGTATGCTAGCTCCACCCCTAACCCTGTGGGTGGGCGAGGCAGCTCCCACAGCGAGCGAATGAAACTGCTCGGCCCTGTCGTGATGGGCATCGGCCTGTTCATCTTCATCTGTGCTGGAACCTTGCTGTATGAGAACCGGGACCGTGAGAACCGAGAGCGTGAGAACCTTGAGAACCCTGAGGAGCAGGGGAAACGCAAACACAAGAAAACAAGGGAATGGCGCCGGGAGAACCGTGATTATGAGGATGTGGAACAGGGGAACCAGAGAGAGCCCTCAGACAGACACTCCCCTCTCCCTGAGGAGTGCCCGCCCCCCCTGCCTCCCAGAGTGCCTAGACAGGAGGGGTCAGAGTTGAACGTTCTCTCTGTGGGGGCGCTGAGCTCACTGCTACCAGGGGAGGGACAGGGGCGTGAAGAGAGAGTCAGAGAGGTGGGGGGTAAAGGGGGGTCAACCCTGCTGACCAGAGTCCTGCACCACCAGGACCCACCCTCCTACTGTCCCTCCCCAGCCCCCTCCTCTGTGTACTCTGACTCCTGTAACTCCAGTGAGATCAACTATAACGTTCAGACAGGCTCCCCTATCCACTCTATTCTCCAACTCTGAGATACTACTGGACTCACATCTGTACACGCTTTTCTAAATAAATGCACCACATATTTCTCCATCTCTCTCTGTGGTTTCTATAGGCTGTAGATGCAGTGGAGTGTGTTGGGCATCTCTCTCTACCCCTCTAGGATGGGCAGGGCCAGGGGGAGACAGGGCTAGGTGACGTCAGCTAGTTGTTGTGTAGTAAAGTCTCTCTCAGGGGTGTTTGACTGTATTTGGGCTTAGGGGAGGATTCCACTGCAGGCAGTGACTGTAGTGCCATCCTGAATGATGCACGCACACACACTAAATACGGCCAGACATTCCACTATGGAACAGGCTGCTTTGGAGAACTTTGATTCATGATGTCGTTTTAACTGTAACTCAAAGTTTTATCTAATATTAGTGACTCTGTTTGTCATGGCTGTTCTGCTATAGGGTTTCTGTTTACACACACCCAAACTTGGCTCAAGAGATGGACGGAAATCATAGCAATGAAAACAAAGTAAATGCCTTCTCATAGTTGGCTGTTGGCTGTCTACATGCTTACTCTTTACTTGAGTTAGATGTTACTACCCACTGGCCAATAACTGGTCGAATCCACGTTGTTCCACTTCATTTCAACAAAACATTTGCAAAAAGTCATCAACGTAAGGCAATTGCGTAATTTTCCCAACTTTTAACCCAAATCCAATGTCATTGTGAATTTGTTTTGTTGAATTCACGTTAGCTGACAACTCTACCAAATGTGCCCAGTCTGTTTGCAGTGCATATATGAAGTATATCTTTGCAGTGTGTATGCAGCAAAACTTTGGTCTTTAAGGTACACAAAACCATTAGGAAGTTAGACTGGGTTTAATTGAATAGAGCCCACAGACACAGATGCAGTAAAAGGGGGGAGGAGGAGGGAGAGATGAGAGGGAGGGGGGGGTTTAATTGTCCTGAGTGTTCTCCTCCAGCCTCCAATTACACTGTGGAACCGACCAAGGGTTTTTTATTGGTATTTCAGGACTGCAGAGTATTTCCTCTGTTGTTCAGACACATGCTGGGATAATGCCATTGAGATTAGTGAGGAACGCCAAGACTGCCTTGCCCTGCACGGCCAGACACATGTACACGACACAGGCACAACACACACACACACACACACACACAACCGCATGCATGCTTTCACACATGCTAAACCTCTCACACCTCGTACTGCTTTTGAACCCATTAACCCCGGTTCACCACCAGTGACACTACCAGGGATAGACCAGTACTTGGTTTCTCACTTCTGACTATGCTAAAACTGGGAAGTGTGTGTTTTTTGTGAGTTTAATGCAGCAGCTGAATTATGTGGTCAGTCAGTGTTTGATTGCTGGACTGTAATCCTGAACATCAGATTAAATTCACATGTAATCCCTGCCTGACCCTAACACTTACTCTCACAATGCTCCACCTATGGCCTCCCATAACACACACAAGCACACACCCTCTCTGTCCCACACGGAGATAACCTGTGCATTGTATTTCTACTCTTGCTGTTGCCTAGGTTTGTTTAACTGTCTCAGTCTGTCTCTGTGTTACGCAATCCCACAAACAGGACAGTTGTTTTAGTCTCCCTCTAATGTCAGTCATACATTTTATTAGAGTTTATGCAGGATCAGTACTGTGGGACTAGGAGCACTGTCTCTAAGCTGCTTAACTCCTCGCTGAGTCAGACACGTGTGTTTTACCGAGGAGGGAGACCCTACTGGGGTTACAGGACCAGAGACAGAGTGCTGAATCCTAACATCAATCCTAACATGCAAATCACAACTTTGTGCAAATATCCCATTGATCAGTAGATAGTCAGGATCTCAAGTTAGTGTTTCAACTTGGCACCGCAACAACACCTGGGACACCTGTGACCCACAGCAACAACACCTGGGATTCACAGCAACAACACCTGGGGCACCTGGGATTCACAGCAACAACACCTGGGACACCTGTGACCCACAGCAACAACACCTGGGACATCTGTGACCCACAGCAACAACACCTGGGACCCACAGCAACAACACCTGGGACATCTGTGACCCACAGCAACAACACCTGGGACCCACAGCAACAACACCTGGGACATCTGTGACCCACAGCAACAACACCTGGGACCCACAGCAACAACACCTTCACATAAAGTAGGATTTCAATAGCGCCCCCCTTCATGTGGTAGACCATTCAGTCAAGTACAGATGTCCATTAGTCATCTAACCCTCATTGTTGATTTAGGACATCTCATTATTCCCTTTGAGGTGTTTAAACATGTTCATGAAATAATGAAGTGTAACAGGCTTTTTCCAGCGGCCCTGCGAGATAACCTAATCCTCCCCACCTGTTCTTTCCTTTGTAACTTTAAATTAATATTTTTTTGCTTTTCGTAGTGTATTTTTGTAATTACACGGCTCATCTGTAAAATAAACCCTGGTCTCAGCATGACTCCCTGTCAAAATAAAGGTGAAATCAAACAAATATTTAGATCCCACATAAAGAACCATTTCTAAGAATCCAACAGCTGTTTCTCAAAAAACATTCTCTCTGATGATGCTACGGTGTTAGTTTAATATGGGGGGAAGTGCAGATATTTTCATGAGCTAGTGAATAGTAACTAGTCAAAGTAGCCCAGACTAGTTACAGACAGATCTTTGTCTGAGCTGATTGGTTAACTAAATGTCTTAGCTTTACAATAACACAGTTAAGTACTTAAGTAAAAATACTTTAAAGTACTAATGAAGGTGTTTTGAGGGGTATCTATACTTTACTATTTAGCAGTGTGACCTGACTATTAAAAAAACAAGGAAATTATGCCATCTGGTTTGCTTATTATAAGGAATATGAAATTATTTATACTTTTGATATTTAAGTATAATTGAGCAATTACATTTACTTTTGATACTCAAGTAATATTTTACTGGGTGACTTTTACTCACGTCATTTTGTATTACGGTATCTTTACTTTTACTCAAGTATGACAATTGGGTACTTTTTCCACTACTGCAATAACATGCCCCGGATCAGAGCTATCTATATACTGTATATATATATTTAGACAGCTTATAGAGAGCCTCTGTCTTTACCTCTCTGCTCCGGATGGCTGGTCCACTGCGCAGTGCTGCCTCTGACAACAACAGTGATTGGTCTGTGAGAATAGACAGGTATAATGCGTCTTAATCCAATTCTAGCTACAGGGGTGCCTACTCCTACTGTCACAATGGAGCTCATTGACTTCCTCAGGGACACTCCTCATTTTGTGGTCTCAACTGGCCCTTCTCTGGATAGTTTGAAGGATTTATTTCTGAAATGAGGGGATTGATGCTCTGTGTTTTTGCCCTGGCGATGTTAACAGCTTCTGCAGGTAAATCGAGATGAATTGGTCTTTCTCTGATCTGGGTCATAGTATTTAGGTAGGCTATACTTTAGGTATGGGATGTGAAGATTTTCACACAGAATGTGGGGGACATAAAATTGAAATGTTATGTTGTTTAACACCAACTACAGACCCGGGTCATTGTAAATAAGATTTTGTTCTTAGCTGACTTGCCTTGTTAAATACATCAAATAAAAAACTCAACTGCTACAGCACATAAGATATATATATATTTAAATGTGTGTTCATAAAGCATACATAACACGTCAATAAGAACATAAACATGACATTGTAGCTACACAGAGCCTCCATGAACATATTCACTACGAAAATAATTATATTATGATGTCATACAAATGTCAGTATCAGTTTTATACAAATACTGGGATTGTTCTGATTGAAGAGGATGGGCTTTTCATGTCTTTAAACACCTCCACCAGTCCTGCAGTCGCTCTCCTGAAGGTAGTTGTGCTTTTTTTACTGAAAAAAGGTTGGGTTGGGTGACTCTATGTTTGGGATGATTACTGGAAGAGAAGATAATTACTGGAAGAGAGTTAAGTTGAGGTTGAGTTGGGTGACTCTATGTTTGGGACAGAGGAGGCTGGTGGGATGAGCTATAGGAGGAATGGAATGAATGGAACAGAGTCAAACATGGTTTTCATATGTTTGATACCAATCCATTGATTCCATTCCAGACATCACATTGAGCCCATCCTCCAATAGCTCCTTCCACCAGCCTCCTCTGGTTTAGGATGATTACTGGAATTAGTTTTAGGTAGCTATTGTAATCCATATAGTAATCGTTAGGTCCACTGTAGTCCTGGTGTGTGCATGCAGGTCTTTGTTCCAACCCAGTGATATAACAAACACTGGATGAAATACTTCCTAGTTCTAGTTGGTGAGTTTGTGCAAACACAACCCTCTAGCCAATTAGTGTTCACCTGAGCTGGCAGGGGCTAACAAGCTAACAGGATGAGAGGGGCTGATGACCAGAGATTAGGAACATCACTGAAACTCAGGGTTTGGATTAGCACTAGGAGCTGCTCCCACCAGAGGTGGATAGCCATGCCAGGTGTTAATGGAGCAACAGTATAGCTGGACTAGCTAGCTATAAGTAATAAGTCTAACCCGAATTTGTACATAGGGTTAGACTTACCACCTAAACCTAATTTCCACCTACTTTAGGTGCTCAAAGTGCTTTACAAACTTACCTCATCCACCATTAATGCTTTTCAGTAGAGGGATGCATTGTGGTATGCTGCTGGCAGATGAACACAAGACACAGCTACCTAAGAACGTTACCTGACTAAACTACTTTAGTTTCCCCTCTTACTGTAACATCTTGGTGCTCTATAGAGACAGTCTTCTGTAGTCTACTATAGACACAGCCTTCTGTAGTCTACTATAGACGCAGTCTACTATACACGCAGTCTTCTGTAGTCTACTATAGACGCAGCCTTCTGTAGTCTACTATAGACGCAGTCTACTATAGACGCAGTCTTCTGTAGTCTACTATAGACGCAGTCTTCTGTAGTCTACTATAGACGCAGTCTTCTGTAGTCTACTATAGACGCAGTCTTCTGTAGTCTACTATAGACGCAGTCTACTATACACGCAGTCTTCTGTAGTCTACTATAGACGCAGTCTTCTGTAGTCTACTATAGATGCAGTCTTCTGTAGTCTACTATAGACGCAGTCTTCTGTAGTCTACTATAGACGCAGTCTTCTGCAGTCTACTATAGACGCAGTCTTCTGCAGTCTACTATAGACGCAGTCTTCTGTAGTCTACTATAGACGCAGTCTTCTGCAGTCTACTATAGACGCAGTCTTCTGTAGTCTACTATAGACGCAGTCTTCTGCAGTCTACTATAGACGCAGTCTACTATAGACGCAGTCTACTATAGACGCAGTCTTCTGTAGTCTACTATAGACGCAGTCTTCTGTAGTCTACTATAGACGCGGTCTTCTGTAGTCTACTATAGACGCAGTCTTCTGTAGTCTACTATAGACGCAGTCTTCTGTAGTCTACTATAGACGCAGTCTTCTGTAGTCTACTATAGATGCAGTCTTCTGTAGTCTACTATAGACGCAGTCTTCTGCAGTCTACTATAGACGCAGTCTTCTGTAGTCTACTATAGACGCAGTCTTCTGTAGTCTACTATAGACGCAGTCTTCTGCAGTCTACTATAGACGCAGTCTTCTGTAGTCTACTATAGACGCAGTCTTCTGTAGTCTACTATAGACGCAGTCTTCTGTAGTCTACTATAGACGCAGTCTTCTGTAGTCTACTATAGACGCAGTCTTCTGTAGTCTACTATAGACGCAGTCTTCTGCAGTCTACTATAGACGCAGTCTTCTGCAGTCTACTATAGACGCAGTCTTCTGTAGTCTACTATAGACGCAGTCTACTATAGACACAACCTTCTGTAGTCTACTATAGACACAGCCTTCTGTAGTCTACTATAGACGCAGTCTTCTGTAGTCTACTATAGACGCAGTCTTCTGTAGTCTACTATAGACGCAGTCTTCTGCAGTCTACTATAGACGCAGTCTTCTGCAGTCTACTATAGACGCAGTCTTCTGTAGTCTACTATAGACGCAGTCTTCTGTAGTCTACTATAGACGCAGTCTTCTGTAGTCTACTATAGACGCAGTCTTCTGCAGTCTACTATAGACGCAGTCTTCTGTAGTCTACTATAGACGCAGTCTTCTGTAGTCTACTATAGACACAGTCTTCTGTAGTCTACTATAGACGCAGTCTTCTGTAGTCTACTATAGACGCAGTCTACTATACACGCAGTCTACTATACACGCAGTCTTCTGTAGTCTACTATAGACGCAGTCTTCTGCAGTCTACTATAGACGCAGTCTACTATAGACGCAGTCTTCTGTAGTCTACTATAGACGCAGTCTTCTGTAGTCTACTATAGACGCAGTCTACTATACACACAGTCTTCTGTAGTCTACTATAGACGCAGTCTTCTGTAGTCTACTATAGACGCAGTCTTCTGCAGTCTACTATAGACGCAGTCTTCTGTAGTCTACTATAGACGCAGTCTTCTGCAGTCTACTATAGACGCAGTGGGTACCGCCAAAGATGCCGTGAGCTACCTTGGATGTGAGTAAGATAGTGACCCATCAGGTGAGAGTATGGCCTTTATCTCTCACAAAGGTTAACCAAAAAGTAAGGTTTCTGCCAAGGAGATAATGTTTTCATGATAGGAAAATACTGTAGACACTGGCAGGGCCCCTTGTGGAGTGTCATTTTGATTCGATAATTGATTATGTGTGTGCCTCGAATAAGCTTCAGAAAACTAAGAATAAGCAGTGGTGGAAAAAGTACCCAATTGTCATACTTGAGTAAAAGTTAAGATACTTTTAATTGAGTCATTTTATATTAAGGTGAGTCACCCAGTAAAATACTTGATTCAAAGTCTAAAATTATTTGGTTTTCAATATACTTAAGTATCAAAAGTACATGTAATTGCTAAAATATACTTAAGTATCAAAAGTCAAAGTATAAATAATTTCAAATTCCTTATATTAAGCAAAGACGGCACCCTTTTCTTATATTTTTAATTTACGGATAGCCAGGGACACACTCCAACACTCAGACATCATTTACAAATGAAACGTGTGTTTACCAGATCAGAGTCAGTAGGGATGACCAGGGATGTTCTCTTGATAAGTTTGTGAATTAGACCATTTTCCTGTCCTACATTTATTTGGGTGTCAGGGAAAATGTACGGAGTAAAAAGTACATCATTTTCTTTAGGAATGTAGTGAAGTAAAAGTTGTCATAAATAGTAAAGTACAGATACCCCCAAAAACTACTGAAGTAGTACTCTCAGGTATTTTTACTTCAAGTATGTTACACCACTGAGAATAAGATAGTCAGTCACACAGTGTGTACAATGCGATCTTGCCCACCTTTCATATTATTTGCCAAAGAGGGTCACAATAGAAATAAACCTTCAATCTTTTTTCATGTCTGTAATGTTGTCTCCGTCAGGAGCAGCCTTCGACTTTAAATGATCAATTCTATCAATAAAACACTCATGACTTGTAGCGATTATGTCCCTGTATGAGAGGGTACTGTATATGATATTACCCTGTGGTCCCAGATGAAGATGATCAGGAGGAGCAACGGGAGGAGGGGCCTCTGCAGTGTTTCCGCTGTGACCTGGGCTTCTGGGATGCCTGCTACACCACCAAAACCAACTGCAATATCGGAGAGAAGTGCTACACTGGCCGAGGGAAGGCAGGTGGGTCACATGGATAGACATGGCCGGCGGGTGCTGTGTGTGTGTTTTCTGGTGTGTGGGACATTACGGTGCTGGGTTTTGTGGATTTTTGGCAGAGAAGTGTGAAGCAGAGCATATTAGTGTGTTGACAGTGTCTATGTGTGTTAACTGTGTGTGTGTTTCTGTAGGTGATGTGTTGGAAGTTAAGTTGCTGGGCTGTGTCAAGGCGAAGGAGTGTGAGCTGGTGACCAATGTGGAGCTCTTCTCCAACACAACCATTTACATGATGACCAGGCACTGCTGCAACACACACTTCTGCAACACCGGACACACACTACCCCTCAACACACTCCTCCTCTCCCTGTCACTGACTACAATAACCATCATCCACCTCTCCTCTCCCTGACAGTGACTACAATAACCATGATCCTCACCTTCAACAGACTACAATAACCACCATGCATCATAAAGTCCCCAGCAGCACACATTTATTCAATTTTCTTAATTCTGTTAATATTCTGTGTTTATTTGTCAAGGAATATGGACAGTAATTAACATATGTAGATGTGCCAGATTGAGACAAAAGTCTCATGTTAGAAGCTGTCTCTGGGCTTGGGAAAATTGGTTAGATGGTTATATGGAATTCAATTTTGAATAAATGTAATTTTCTCATTCTGTTGTTGGCATAAACTAGAAAAGGAGACAGAAAATAAAATCCAATCATATTTATTGAACATTTTGAATTGTAACTGAATAACATAATTTGAATTTACATTGTCCTCAATCTTGGTTGGGATATTTTAAACACGTCAAAATTACTTTTATGTTCTCCTCCAAACCGAAATATTTCCATAGAGAATACTACAGTATTTCCCATTGACTTTAGTGTTATGGTAAATCCTAAAGTAGTATGCATCAATCTCTCAGACCCATAGGCACAGATCTAGGATCATCTTAACCTCTCTAAAACCATCAGCATCTTGGGGCAACTTCCTCCTACAGTCAGTGAAGCTGAGGTCATACTGGTTGGTATACAGTAGTGTTGATGTTAGACAGACAACAGTAGTGTTGCTGTTAGACAGACAACAGTAGTGTTGCTGTTAGAGCAGGTCTCCTCCAGAGGGAAGCAACTCCTCCTTCATGTAGCGCTGCAGATCCACACTCTGGTCCTCAAGGTTCACACACAGAAACTTCTTCACCACACAAACACACCTGACAGGGACACACACACAAAGAAAACACCTGTGGGTGATTATGTGTATGTATTGCAGGCAGAATAACTTATATAAATGTTCATCTGAGCCATCTTTGTTCCAGGTGAATGGTAACAGCTGAATAAGATGAGAAAAAGAAGAAACCTGCACACTGATCTTGATAGTATCACTGATCTTGATAGTATCACTGATCTTGATAGTATCACTGCTCTTTAAAAACTTTACGTATCGACTTCTAGACCTTCCTCAGAGCGTTTGAGTGTTTATAATTAGCCACCTTACGTAGACATTGATCCCCCCACATCCGTTCAATGCATCAAATGGGGTTGTTGTCGAGGGAAAATAAGCAAGTGTTACCAAATATAACAATGTGCATTTATTTCATAACTATTCTAATAACGTGTGTAAAACCACAATGAGGACATCGATTCATAAATCATTGGTTACAGTGCAAGAAAAAATATTAAGAGTAAACTGAAGTGGAGGCATTCATTCATGTTCACATTTACATGCATTCTTTTATCTCAACTTATTTAAATGTAAAATCTGGCTTTAGAGTCTCACCTGCACATTGACCCGGTACAGGTACTCCTCGTATTTAGCCTCGTTATTGTTGTTATTGTGTTACTATTTCCTTTTTACTGAGGAAATATTTGCTTTATTCTAACTCTGCACTGTTGGGAATGGGCTCGTCAGTAAGCCTTACACTGTCTACACCTGTTGTATTCGGCCAAGAACATTTGATTTGACTTTGTGTGTGTGTTCACTGTGAGTGTGTGACTTACTTGTTTGCCAGCTCCTCTGTAGATGGTCGGTCGATGCGTTTAATGGTCTTTCCTGTTCTGTACAGTTCAGATACCTACACAAACACATACATAACTTACTCTTAGTTTGCATTTCTGTTGAAAAAAATGTGATGCCTTATTGTACTTGTGTGCATAGACACAGGAAGTAGTTTGGGAGTGTGGGGGCTGCGTTATATATTCATTTTTGGTAGAAATAAAATAGTTTAAAAAAATATTTGAGGGTGGGTGCTGGAAAAATATTTTTTGGCTGCATTACAGATGCTATATCAGTCCGTTAATACAGAACTATTAAAGATGGAGTGCACTACTTTTGTGGAGAAAAAAATAAATATAGTTTGTATCCTGTTTAGTGAATGATTACTGTGAGTATTAATGGAGTTTAGGCCATGAAACTGTGTGGATGCTCATTTAGAAAGGTTGACCTAATCAGATAAGAGGAAATTGCCTAGGATCAAATAGCAGGGTCAGGCCCAGGACAATGAAGATGGACGGGGTGTGATTCTGACATCTAGCTAAACAAAGTGAGCACCATGGAGATTCCACAGGGGAAAACAGGGAAACTCATTGGGGTTATAAAATGTATAGCTGGGGAGGTGACACCTGCAAGAGGGTGGGGACCAAAAGGAGGGAAGAGTATAAGATGTTTTGTGAACTTTCTAAATGCATGCACTCAGCTGACTGTATCCTTGGTATTAAACGCTTAACTTCTCTTGAGCTTTTGGTCTCAATTCATAATTGCAAATAGGTTGCAATTGCATTTTTCTTTTCAACAAATGGAAACAGAATGCGCCTGAGCTCAATTTCGAGTCTCATAGCAAAAGCGTCTGAATACTTATGTAAATAAGGTATGTTTTTTATTTGTAATAAATGTGCAAAAATGTTTTTAAAAAGCTGTTTTCGCTTTGTCATTATGGGGTATTGTGTGTATTTAAGGCTGTAATGTAACAAAACGTGGAAAAAGTCAAGGTCTGAATACTTTCCGAATACACTCTCTATATATATATGCACCCCTAAATCCCACAGCTATGCTAGTGTGTGTGTGGTGTAGCGTACCTCCACTCCTCTCCGTACGAGGCTGGGGGGAAGGCCTGCCAGTGTAGCGATGTTGGCTGCGTAGCTGGAGCGACAGATCCCCTCCTTCAGCTGGTACAGAAACACCAATTCATCCCCATCCACCGCTGTCTCCAGAGTCTACACACACACACAAAAATCAAGGCTGGGATTCAGTCCAAGGCATGCTTAGGGCAGACAATACACTTTTTAAAGGGTTTTCCCCCAACAAATCCCAGCCTTACATACTGAAAGACACACACACACACACACACACACACACACACACACACACACACACACACCAGTAGTGACAGCAGGCCTGAGGAAGGTAGGAGACCCAGCTGTAGCAGACTGTGGAAGTTAGTGGCCAATAGAATGTGAGGAACCTCGGCTGGAACTCTTTTCAGCCAATGAGAGATAGATGCCGCCAGAAGGGAAAGCCCATCCACCTGGTGAGAAACAGTTCAACAGTTTACTTGGACCCACATTGAAACACTGAAACATAGAAAGACCCAAAGAAAGGCAAATAACTGGGCAGTGTAAGAGAGACCTTTCTCCTCCATCCCTCCTTTCATGTCTCTCACGTGTTTCCTCCCTCTTTCCCTCTCTCTCACCGTGTTAGTTCCTTTCCCAAACTCATCAATCAGGACCAGTGAGTGACCGCTGCTGTGGTTCAGAGCATGAGCCATCTGTAGCAGACATACACACACATACGTGTATGACACACTGAGAATAAGTAAATGCATGTGTGTCTGTAGTGCAGTGGTGTAAAGTATTTAAGTAAAAATACTTTAAAGTACTACTTAAGTAGTTTTTTGGGGGGTATCTGTACTTTACTATTTATATTTGTGAAACCTTTACTCCACTACATTCCTAATGAAAATAATGTAAGTTTTACTCCCATACATTTTCCTGGACACCCAAAAGTACTTGTTACATTTTAAATTATTAGCAAGACAGGAAAATAGTCAAATAAACGCACTTATCAAGAGAACGTCCCTGCCTACATACTGCCTCTGATCTGGCGGACTCACTAAACACACATACTTTGTTTGTAAATGATGTCTGAGTGTTGGAGTGTGCCTCTGGCTATCAATATTAAAAAATAAATAATAATAATTGTGCCGTCTGGTTTGCATAATATAAGGAATTTGAAATGATTTATACTTTTACTTTTGATACATAATGTAATTTTTTTGGTTGATCTGACCAAATTCACATAGAATTGTGAGTTATAGATCTTTCATTCCCATTGAAAGCAAGTCTAGGAAGCGATAGATCTGTTGTATGTGGGCTATTTCTATGCTTCGCGTTCTTAAATTTGTTTTTGCGTCTTTCACTTTTGGTTTTGTACACCAGCTTCAAAAAGCTGAATATACAATAGTTTTGGTTACGGAAAATATATTTCACAGCGGTTTAGATGATACAATGATTCTCTACACAATGACTGCTTGTTTTGTCACATAAACTGAAGGCAAACTATTTGGATTTTAGCATCCAGGAAATGGTGGAGCGATTTATGAATAGTGCATCTTGATCTTTAAGTATATTTTAGCAATTACATGTCATTTTAATACTTAAGTACATTTAAAACCAAATACTTTTATAATTTTACTCAAGTAGTATTTATATCCTGCCTGGTTGGCCCTGACCGGGGCTATCGTTGGACAGGGACAGTGTTCCCCCCCCCACGTCTCAAACTCCAGTATCTATACTGTAATAGTCTATGTGCCGGGGGGGCTAGGGTCAGTCTGTTATATCTGGTGTAATTCTCCTGTCTTATCTGGTGTCCTGTGTGAATTTAAGCATTCTCTCTCTCTCTCTCTCTCTCTCTCTCTCTCTCTCTCTCTCTCTCTCTCGTCATTTTCTATTAAGGTATATTTACTTTTACTCAATTATGACAATTTGGTACTTTTTCCACCATTGGCATAGTGTGTATGTGTGTGTGTACCTGGTTGAGGTCTATCATGAAGGTGCTGAGTCCTACAGACACAGATTCTCTGCTCTGCATGCGTGTGAAGATTCCGTCCACCAGACCAATCTCTGCCTCCTTCGCTGGCACGTCAGAACCAATCAGAGCCATGAACACAATCAGACCCACCTGACCCAGCCAATCAGAAGGAAGAGGAAACAATCTATCCTGAAACAACTCAAGAACTTTATCTGTCTTTGACACTTTCTGTGTGTGTGAGAGTGAGTGTGAGTAAGTGAGTGAGTGAGTGTGTGTGTGTCCTTGCCTGTTTGAGGTAGATGCTCTTGCCAGATGAGTTGGGCCCGGTGATGATCTTGACCCGTCCACGAGTCTCAGAACTCAGGAAGGAGTTAGACACAAACATAGGAGAACACAACTCCAACAGAGGGTGTCTGAGAGAGTGAGAGAAAGAGAGATCTGAGCAACAACAACCCTTATCTGCCTCTCTAACCGCCTCCCTGGATACCCTAGGGGTTCATACAGGCGTCTAGCCAGCTGGAATGGGGTCCGAGTGTGCGTACCTGGCCTGTCTGAGTGTTATCCTGTGGTGGTTGGCCAGAGTGGGGGTAGTGTATCCATACTCCTGGGAGGCATGGCTCAGTGCCATCAGACAGTCCAGCTCAGCACTCAGATCCAGAACCTACACACACACACGTAGCATAATCCCACAAAAAGGTAAGTGTGCACACAGAGATACCGCTTAAAGACGCACACCTTGTACAGACAGGCGCTTCTCCCCAGCACTGTGGTCTGTAGCTGTGTCATAACCGCTGTCTCCATGTCTGAGAGAGAGAGAGAGAGAGAGAGAGAGAGAGAGAGAGATTCAGACATGTAGAAAGTATGGTCTACTTTTTTTCCAAAAGAGTTTCTTTGGTTGTACCCTAGAGATCTTCACGTTTCAACCTGTACCCGAATACCCGATCCGGGACCCGAGCAGGTACGGATCCTGAATTGTAAATAACGTCACGGGTCTGATCTCATGATTGTCACAGGTCTTGGGTACGTGTAATTTTAACTGACTTGTCCGGAAGGGCCTGTAAATATCAGAACGCGACTGCTGCAGCAGAGAGACAAGACAGAAATTGTATAATTTATGCTGCTGGTCATGCTTTTCAGAAGAGTGGAGATTGGTGCGTGTAGCTTGTTGTTGGCCAATCATAAGTTATCAAAGTGCCAATAGGCTACAGTCATAGTCTCCATGTGAGGCAAAAGTTAGGAGATATCTAATCAAAGGAAGATGGAATTAAAAGGCAGACTGCTACTTAAAAGGCAGACTGCTCCTTAATATTTTGAAAAGAGTTTATGTTATTTGTAACTGTAGGATGAGAACGCGCACGCACTGCAGCATCAGTTAGCATAGCTAGCTAACGTTACTAGCTTCTCGTCCTGGTTTGATTTCGTCCAAGACTGGTACTACGTAATCATATTGGATCAAATCAAATTGTATTTGTCATATGCACTGAAAACAACAAGCCCTTAACCAACACTGCAGTTCAAGAAATAGAGTTAAGAAAATATTTACTAAATAAACTAATGTAAAAAATAAAAAAAATCTTAAAAGATAATAAGAAAATGACATAACAATAACGAGGCTATATACAGGGGGTACCGGTACCGTGTCAACGTGCGGGGATACAGGTTAGTCGAGGTAATTTGTAAAGTGCATAGAAAATAAACAGCGAGTAGCAGCCGTGTAAAAACAAAGGGGGGGGGGGTGGTCAATGTAAATAGTCCAGGTGGTTATTTGATTGTTAATAATAGCAGTCTTATGGCTTGGGGGTAGAAGCTGTTAAGGAGCCTTTTGGTCCTAGACTTGGAGCCCCGGTACCACTTGCCATGTGGTAGCAGAGAGAACAGAGAGGACTTTGACTTGGGTGGGACCGGAGTCTTTGACAATTTTTTGGGCCTTCCTCTGACACCGCCTAGTATATAGGTCCTAGATGTCAGGAAGATTGTCCCAATGATGTACAAGGCCGTACGCACTACCCTCTGTAGAGCCTTATGGTCAGATGTCGAGCAGTTGCTATACCAGGTGGTGATGCAACCAGTTAGAATGCAGCTGTAGAACTTTTTGAGGATCTGGGGACCCATGCTAAATCTTTTCATTCTCCTGAGGGGGAAAAGGTGTTGTCGTGCCCTCTTCACAAGTGTCTTGGTGAGTTTGGACCATGATAGTTTGTTGGTGATGTGGACACCAAGGAACTTAAAACTCTCGACCCGCTCCACTTCAGCCCCGCGATATTAATAGTAATATATTAATAATTACTATTATATTAATAATGTTCGGTCCTCCTTTTCCTATAGTCCCAGTTGTCTTGAAAGCACCATAAATCCAGAGAATGCCAGACTGATGACAAAATTTGCCCACAAAGGACCGCCGCGCCACCTTCCTGTTCAAGTGAGCACAGCACAACAAGGTGAGTCCGAAAATGTCTTGTATGCTGCTGCATAAATTATGTAATATGGCAGGGAGATATGTATACTATAGCTAAGAAAGTAATACTAAGTGTATGTTGTGTAGTAAGACATTAGCAGCCCATGTGCCTCACCCAAATAATTTGGTCTATTTTCACTTAATTTTGTTCTGACTTGGAGGTGCACATGTAGCCTATAACCTGTTTTTTAGAAATGTAATCATTGAATATTGTAAGACCTTTCATTGTCTGCTTATATATGCCCCCTTTATTTATCCTACAGCTTTGACTTGGTGTACAGGGAGAACACTAAGAACGGCCCGTGTTCTGAGTTCTGTTGCTGTACATTTCAAAAGTGCTGAACAAATAGTTATATTGACTACGTCCGTCCTAGCTTGCTCATGAATGTCTTAATCAAAATTACGGATTGCCTATTATTCACATGTCGTCCCCTTATGCCATAGTTTGTACATCTCAATTGTCAGTAGAAACCACATTTGTTTAAACAAGTCAGCCATTTCCAGGCTGTATCCCATCCGGCCGTGATTGGGAGTCACAATTGGCCCAGCGTCGTCCAAGTTTGGCAGGGGTAGGCCGTCATTGTAAATAAGAATTAGTTCTTAACTGACTTGCCTAGTTAAATAAAGGTTACATATCAGCTATGTTTTTTTAAGGGCAGTAAATGAGACTGAATTAACTGTTTCGCTGACAGACAAGTCTCCGCTGACAGCCAGGTGTAGCAGTGGCAAGATGTTGGGACTGCTGTTGGTACTCTGCTGTTGGGACAGCTTTATGTAGGCCCTAACAGTTATTGGGCACCGTTTGTCACCGTTATAGTGCAATTAATGTATTGTTGAGTGTCGTGTTGTGTAGTGGCTTTGCTGGCATGCATCCCACAATTGTTTTTTTCACCCCACCAAGATGTACATGCTAAAATCGCCATTGGTGCCAACGCTCATTGACTTGGTATCGGTACCCTCTGTATATATACCCTCGTTATTGTTATGTAATTTTATTGTGTTACTTTTTATTACATTTTTTACTTTAGATTATTTAGTAAATATTTTCTTAACTCTTATTTCTTTCACTGTACTGTTGGTTAAGGGCTTGTCAGTAAGCATTTTATGGTAAGGTCTTATTTATTTCACTGTACCTGTTGTATTCGGCGCATGTTTGATTTGTTTGATACCATTCCACTTCATTAGCATGAGCCCGTTCTCCCCAATTAAGGTGCCACCAACCCCGTGGTATATATATTTATATTCCGGTCTCTGACATTGCTCGTTCTGATATGTATTTTTCTGGATTATGTGTGTCCCCATTTTAGAGAGGACAGAGAGAGAGACAAGAAAAGGAGCGAGAGAAAGAGAGCGGAGGGCTGACAGCCTGACCTTTGGTGTCACAGTGTAAGTCTCCCAGCAGGTCATCTAGCTCCTTGGTTCTCTGACTGCGGTAGTGCAGACGCTCCTCAGACAGAAACTAAACACACACAGTGAGAACATACACACATCATAAACTCACACTCACAGTGGGAGCAAACATACACATGTATCATACACGCACCATGAAGTCAAGGCCCTCTATCTCAAAGTCCTCTTTCTCCACCATGCTGGGCAACCGAGGGACCGAGAGCAGGAACCCTATCTGAGAGAGAAAGAAAGAAAGAAATAAATTATGTTGATAGGATAGGACATCCAGATTACAATTTAACCTCATTTTATGGATATTTAGAAAGCATTGGCATCCTGTTGATCCTGACAGTCAGCAAGGTACACTTTAGATGTATTTGTTTAGCATTTAGCATCCTTGTTAGCATGTAAACCAGGGATGGGTGACCCCATGATGGATGTCAGATCAGGGGGATGTAGACAGACCGTAGTAGTAGATGTCAGACCAGGGGGATGTAGACAGACAGTAGTAGTAGTAGATGTCAGACCAGGGGGATGTAGACAAACAGTAGTAGTAGATGTCAGAACAGGGGGATGTAGACAGACAATAGTAGTAGATGTCAGACCAGTGGAATGTAGACAGACAGCAATAGTAGATGTCAGACCAGGGGGATGTAGATGACGCAGCAGGAGGGGATGCGGGTGTCCAGGTGCTCCAGCTCTCTGCGAGCCACGTCCGTCAGGAAGTCAGACAGTCCCATCATCCTCCTCTTCTCTGGCAGAGAAAGAAGACGGAGGTGAGTAAGATTACCCTAACCTTCTCCTTACCTTAACCATCAGCTAACCCTAACCTTCAACTAACATAACCCTAACCTTCAACAAACATAACCCTAACCTTCAACAAACATAACCCTAACCTTCAACAAACATAACCCTAACCTTCAACAAACATAACCCTAACCTTCAACAAACATAACCCTAACATAACTCTAACCTTTATCATTCCCTAATGTTATGAACACTCACTCTCGTCTATAGCAGGGTCCACATTGGGTTTGACAGTGAAACGGTTTTCTGCTAAACTGCCCTCAAAGTCCACCTATACAAGACACAAATCACAGAATAAAATGAGAATGAAACACATTGACATCCAGAACATGGGAGCTGCACCTGACGTGTGTACTGTGTGTCCCACCACTCTGCTGATGAGCGAGGCGATGTAGTAAAGGTCATCTGAGAATCCCTCACTGATCTCCTGGAAGAGTTGGATGGACTGAGGCAGGGAGCGCACTGTGTCCCTGATACACACCGCACTATACACTGTCTACAACACAGACACACACACAAACACACACTATTCACAATGCACCGTAGATTGTCTAATACACATACAGACATGCTATTCATATAGATAGATGGCCGTAGAACTCCTACCTTGTAGAGACCCTGCCAGTCAGAGACTTTGGTGTGAGACAGAGACATCGAACGCAGGAGAGTCTACAGCAGGAGAAATAATACTCTTTATTACAGAAAATTCACTGATGTTGCAGACTGAGGCGTGCATGGCGCTGAGGGGTAAAGTTCACAGGCCATGGTTACCGGGATGTTCCTGATGTTGCGTAGGGAGGACTGCAAAGTGTTTAGGGAGTCAGAGTTGCGTGGACAGGAGAAGAATCTCACAACTTCCTGTCTCCTGTTTAACACCGCCAGGTCACGAGTAGGCCTCAGAAACCACTGGCTGAGAGGGAGAGAGGATTTCACAATAACCAACATCTAGCAGAACAAGGAGGGATAGAGATTATGACTACGCACCACAAACAGGTACTGAGGTATTGATTATGTTTCTCAGATATAATCTGTGTGTGGTTGGTTTCTGACACTTCAACCATGAGAACAGGTTTTCCTCACCGAAGCAGTTTGGAGCCAAACTTGCACCTGCAGTGATTCAGTATCCCTGAAACAGAGACACCAACACCCATGACATCATCACTTTTTTTTTTTTTTTTTATTTTTTATTTTTTTTTTTACCTTTATTTAACCAGGCAAGTCAGTTAAGAACAAATTCTTATTTTCAATGACGGCCTGGGAACAGTGGGTTAACTGCCTGTTCAGGGGCAGAACGACCTTGTCAGCTCGGGGGTTTGAACTCGCAACCTTCCGGTTACTAGTCCAATGCTCTAACCACTAGGCTACCCTGCCGCCCCACTACAGGAAACACAACTGAGAGATCACCACTTCTCATAATGCGAGTGTGAGAATGTACTGACATCACATCAGATCATTAACTTCCCATAATGTGTGTTACCATAGAGACTGAGCCCTTCCTTCTCCCCAGACTGCAGCTTGTACACAGAGGGGTGCAGCTCCGACTTGAAGATCTGCAGCACGCTGGAACACACACACACACAACAAACATGGCAGAGAGTGTGTGTGTGTGTTTGTGTTTGTCTCCAGGGGGACTGACCTGTAAGTATCCTGGTCCACGTACACTACGTCTTTCCTGTAAGAGGAATAAAATTCAGATGTGAAAAAAACATTCAACCACAATACCTATACACAACTGACCTGATCTCTCTGTATGTGTGTGTCTTACAGTGTGTAGGTGTGGAACTGTAAGATGGGGACTCCCACACTGCTGTCCTCTAGCTCCACTCCCACTCTCCTCTTGTCCAGACACTTCAGCAACGCACCTACTGACCGCAGCTATGACACACATACAAATAAAAACACACACACGCACAACATTTTCAATTTAATCTCAAATGTCAGTGTGAGGTTATTTTCCTGGAACAAGGGGGAGAACTCACCATGAGGGGGGAGGAGAACTCACCATGAGGGGGGAGGAGAACTCACCATGAGGGGGGAGGAGAACTCACCATGAGGGGGGAGGAGAACTCACCATGAGGGGGGAGGAGAAGGAGATGCAGGAGGAGAGGTAGGAGATTCTCTCTCTCTCGGAGACAGCGGGAGGAAGGAAGGGAAAATGGGCAGACAACAGCCTCTGCTTACTGACCTCCAGACCTGTGGTAAAAAGAGGGAGAGAGAGAATCTGTAACTGAAAACTTTGGGAGAGAGAGAATCTGTAACTGAAAACTTGACTATTGATGTTCAAAAGTTACACTGAGAACAATACCTAGTGTATTACCACAGGCAAGGCAGCTGTTCTTACCAAAGTCCACATAGGGATAGGTCACCACCTCAGGCCTGTAGTCTGGGTTGGCTCCTGGAAGCAGGGAGGAGAGAGGGAGTCAGAAAGAGAGAGGGTGCAAATGTATAAAGATTTTTTAGCATTAACCTTTACCCTCCACCTTAACCATCACCCCTCCCCGGCCAGCCTAAAGTTTTCCCTTCCCCAGTCCTCCCTGTGCGGTGCTCCTCCTCACCCAGTCCCTGCATGAACTGGACCATGCAGCGTTCCTGCTTAGCACTGGTAATGATCACATGAGGGCTCACCTCCTGGACCACTGAGAGAGGGAGGGGGAGAGGGGAGGGGGTAGAGTCAGGGGACCGGGGAAAGGAGAGGAGAAGAAGAGAACGGGGGGAGGGGGAGAGGACGGGGGAGGGAGAGGAGAAGGAGACAGGGGAGAAGGGGACCAGGGGGAGGGAGGGGGAGAGGGGGGAGGGGGGAGAGGGACAGGGGGACGGAGAAATGTGTTTGGGTCAGTTAGTAGTTTAGGTGGGTACTGACTACCTCTGGTTAGTGTATGTAAGTGTATGTGTTTAACTTTAGTATATACCTCTGGCCAAAAGTTGGAGCTCGTGGTTGTCTGAGGTGTCAGGCATGTAGTGCAGAGTGAAGTCTCTGCTGTCATAGAAACACAACCCCAACTGCCCATGCTGGGCAAACACACTCAGCAACACCTGGACACACACACACACATTATCTTAATCTGCCTTGGCCCATTGTTTGTAGTTTGTATAGCCCACATGACATGTGTGTGTGTGTGTGTTCACTGTTGCTCTCACCTCATGTGATTCTTCCTCCTCCTCCTCTTCTCCATTCATATTTGGGAGCCCTGACAGGCATCTTACTGTGACATCACCAGGCACCGCCATATACTCTCTAGGCTACACAAAGACACGCAGACAACTTTGGCCTGAACTTTGTCACGTCAATCATTATATCATAATTTGGCTAGTTTGCTAACGTAAACTACTTTGAATTTCACTTATGTAGTAGACCTAGCCCTTTCCGTTTACAGACATATATAATGTGCGCCTCAGTTATGGCATGTCCGTTAGTTAGCAACTTACCGGTGGTCTATCTCAACTGACTTTAACGTTTACTCGGCTTTTTGCTGCTGTGTGAGTAGTTGATTTTAAGCGCGTCTCTCACGGTGATCTGGCACCGGGCGCGAGGCATGTCAAGCGCGCTAAATTCATCCCCACGTGCGCTGTCCTGGCTGCAGCAGAATTAAAGCCAAATATGTATCCTACTATATATGGAGAAAAAAAATAGAAAAAAGGCACAGCACACCAACATCAAGACCTCAACTGTAAAGTATTGCGGAGGGAGCATCATGGTTTGGGGTTGCTTTGCTGCCTCAGGTCCTGGCTAGCTTGCTATCATCGACAGAAAAATGAATTCCCAGGTTTATCAAGACATTTTGCAGGAGAATGTTAGGCTCTCTCTTCACCAATTGAAGATCAACGGAAGTTGGGTAATGCAACAGGGCAACTACCCAAAACACAGAAGAAAATCAACAACAGAAAATTCGCCTTCTGGAGTGGCCCAGTCAGAGTCCTGACCTTTTTATTATGGAATGGTCTACCGTATCAAAGACTTTTGCCAAGTCAATAAAAATAGCAGCACAATATTGCTTAGAATCAAGGGCAATGGTGACATCATTGAGGACCTTTATGGTTGCAGGGACACATCCATAACGTTTTTTTCACCTTTATTTAACCAGGTAGGCCAGTTGAGAACAAGATCTCATTTACAACTGCGACCTGGCCAAGATAAAGCAAAGCAGTGCGACACAAACAACAACACAAAGTTCTTAATGGAATAAACAAACGCACAGTCAATAACACAATAGAACAAATCCATATACAGTGCGTGCAAATGAGGTAAGATTATGAAGGTAAGGCAACAAATAGTAATTGAAGAGGGAGTGGTTACAAAATTGATTGGACACACCTAGTAAGCAATACTATACACATTAAAAAGTGAAATACTGTAGCTATGTTGTCAAAAAAATAAAACTCCAAGCTAGAAGTATCAGAACACTTAGATATGACTGGGAGAAGTGTCAAGAATAAGAAAGCAATATATTCCATAGTACACTAGAACAAAGCAAACATGAACAACAACAGTCTAAAAATAGCTGAGGGCAATTGAGCAAAATGTCCACTAGATGACAGCAAATGGACCTATCACAAACCTGGATTTCTCACCCTTCCTGTAGGTTCGTGATAGGTTCATTTGCTGTCTTCTAGTGGACATTTTGCTCAATTGTCCTCAGCTATGTTTAGACTGTTGTTGGTCATGTTTGCTGTGTTATAGTGTTCTCCCTCTTCAAATTAGGGCTAATTGGAAAAGCTGTTCAATAGAGGACATTGTATTATTTCTTTGTACTTCCTGACGAAGGCCATGCAGCCGAAACGCGTCAGATTTGTAAAACTTTGTTTCTATTGAACATGCCATACAAATAAAGGCATTTTAATTAATTATATGAAGAGTGCCTTGGTCCTCCTTTCTTTTTGATGACCAATTCACCCCTTTTACAAAAGAGCACCTTCTGTCTACCAAAATGTACTATTGTGTAGCTTAGTAGTGCTTCCCTTCCTCCTCTTTCTACTCTACTCATCAAATTGGATGCAGTCTATCACAGTGCCATCTGTTTTGTCACCAAAGCCCCATATACTATCCACCACTGCGACCTGTATGCTCTCGTTGGCTGGCCCTCGCTTCATATTCGTCGCCAAACCCACTGGCTCCAGGTCATCTATAACTCTTTGCTAGGTAAAGCATCGCCTTATCTCAGCTCACTGGTCACCATAGCAGCACCCACCCGTAGCACACGCTCCAGCAGGTATATCTTTATTTTTGCTGAGTAGAGTGTTGGAGGCTCTTTTGTAAATGACATTGCCGAAATCAAGGATCGGTAGGATAGTAAGTTTTACAAGGGTATGTTTGGCAGCGTGAGTGAAGGATGCTTTGTTGCGAAATAGGAAGCCGATTCAATATTTAATTTTTTATTGGAGATGCTTAATGTGAGTCTGGAAGGAGAGGTTACAGTCTAACCAGACACCTAGGTATTTGTAGTTGTCCACATATTTTAAGTCAGAACCGTCCAGAGTAGTGATGCTAGACGGGCGGGCAGGTGCGGGCAACGATCGGTTGAAGAGCATGCATTTAGTTTTACTTGCATTTAAAAGCAGTTGGAGGCCATGGAAGGAGAGTTGTATGGCATTGAAGCTCGTCTGGAAGTTAGTTAACACAGTGTCCAAAGAAGGGCCAGAAGTATACAGAATGGTGTCGTCTGCGTAGAGGTGGATCAGAGAATCACCAGCAGCAAGAGCGACATCATTGATGTATACAGAGAAAAGAGTTGGCCCAAGAATTGAACCCTGTGGCACCCCCATAGAGAATGCCAGAGGTCAGGACAACATGACCCACTGAACTCTGTCTGAGAAGTAGTTGGTGAACCAGGCGAGGCAGTCATTTGAGAAACTAAGGCTGTTGAGTCTGCCGATAAGAATATTGTGATTGACAGAGTCGAAAGCCTTGGCCAGATCAATGAATATGGCTGCACAGTATTGTCTTTTATCGATGGCGGTTATGATATTGTTTAGGACCTTGAGCTTGGCTGAGGTGCAACCATGACCAGCTCTGAAACCAGATTGCATAGCGGAGAAGGTAGGGTGGGATTCAAAATGGTTGGTGATCTGTTTGTTAACTTGGCTTTCGAAGATCTTAGAAAGGCGGGGTAGGATAGATATAGGTCTGTAACAGTTTGGGTCTAGAGTGTCTCCCCCTTTGAAGAGGGGGATGACCGCGGCAGCTTTCCAATCTTTGGGGATCTCAGACGATAAGAGAGGTTGAACCTTCTAGGAATAGGGGTTGCAACAATTGCGGTGGATAATTTTAGAAAGCGAGGGTCCAGATTGTCTAGCCCAGCTGATTTGTAGTGGTCCAGATTTTGCAATTCTTTCAGAACATCAGCTATCTGGATTTGGGTAAAGGAGAAATGGGGAGGCTTGGGCAAGTTGCTGTGGGGGGTGCAGGGCAGTTGACCGGGGTAGGAGTAGCCAGGTGGAAAGCATGGCCAGCCATAGAAAAATGCTTATTGAAATTGTCAATGATCGTGGATTTATCGGTGGTGACAGTGTTTCCTAGCCTCAGTGCAGTGGGCAGCTGGGAGGAGGTGCTCTTATTCTCCATGGACTTCACAGTGTCCCAGAACTTTTTGGAGTTTGTGCTACAGGATGCAAATTTCTGTTTGAAAAATGGCTTTTGCATTCCTAACTGCCTGTGTATATTGGTTCCTAACTTCTCTGAAAAGTTGCAGGGCTATTAGATGCTAATGCAGTACGCCACAGGATGTTTTTGTGCTGGTCAAGGGCAGTCAGGTCAGGCAGTCAGTGAACCAAGGACTATGTGTCATGTACTGTCATGTTGTGTCTTGTCTCTGTCCTTTCCCTTCACCCTGTCTCCCTCTGCTGGTCGTTGTTAGGTTACCTTTTCTCCCCCGCTTTCCCCCAGCTGTTCCTTGTCTCCTCTAACTACCCATTCACCCCGTTTCCCACCTGTTCCCTTTTTCCCTCTGATTAGGTCCCTATATCTCTCTCTGTTTCTGTTCCTGTCCTTGTCGGATTCTTGTTTGTTGTGTTTCATGCCTGAGCCAGACTATCGTCATGTTTGCTGTAACCTTGTCCTGTCCTGTCGGAATCTGCCGGTCTATCTGAGCCTACCTATGTTTGGTTATTAAAGAAGCTCTGTTTAAGTTAGTTCGCTTTTGGGTCCTCATTCACTCACCATAACAGAAGAATCCGACCAAGAATGGACCCAGCGACTTCGGATCCTCTCCACTCAGCCGTCGGGATCCAGGGAGCGATGCTAGGCAGACACGAGCAGGAAGTGTCTGCTGCTCGACATGCCGTTGAGACCCTGGCCACCCAAGTCTCCAACCTCACAGAACAGGTTCACCATCTCCGCCTCGATCCACCGGCCACTTCCAGGGCTTTCGAATCTCCGGAGCCCAGAATCAATAACCCGCCGTGTTACTCTGGGGAGCCCACTGAATGCCGCTCGTTCCTCACCCAGTGTGATATTGTGTTTTCTCTCCAGCCCAACACTTACTCCAGGAGCACTGCTCGTGTCGCCTACGTCATATCTCTCCTTATTGGACGGGCTCGTGAGTGGGGCACGGCAATCTGGGAGGCAAGGGCTGAGTGTACTAACCAGTATCAAGACTTTAAGGAGGAGATGATACGGGTTTTTGATCAATCTGTTTTTGGGGAGGAGGCTTCCAGGGCCCTGTCTTCCCTATGTCAAGGCAATCGATCCATAACAGACTACTCTATTGAGTTTCGCACTCTTGCTGTCTCCAGTGGCTGGAACGAGCCGGCCTTGCTCGCTCGTCTTCTGGAGGGTCTCCGCGCAGAGGTAAAGGATGAGATTCTCTCCCGGGAGGTTCCTTCCAGCATGGATTCCTTGATTGAACTCGCTATTCGCATTGAGCGACGGGTTGATCTTCGTCACCGAGCTCGTGGAAAGGAGCTTGCGCTCTCCGTCGCCTCCCTCTCCGCATCACTACCATCTTCCTCTGCCGGCTCGGGTGCTGAGCCCATGCAGCTGGGAGGTATCCGCATCTCGACTAAGGAGAGGGAACGGAGAATCACCAACCGCCTCTGTCTCTATTGCGGTTCCGCTGGTCATTTTGTCACTTCATGTCCAGTAAAAGGCCAGAGCTCGTCAGTAAGCGGAGGGCTACTGGTGAGCGCTACTACTCCTGTCTCTCCTTCAAGATCCTGCACTACCTTGTCGGTCCATCTACGCTGGACCGGTTCGTCAGCTTCCTGCAGTGCCTTAATAGACTCTGGGGCGGAGGGCTGTTTTATGGACGAGACCTGGGCTCGGGAACATGACATTCCTCTCAGACAGTTAAAGGAGCCCACGGCCTTGTTCGCTCTGGATGGTAGTCCTCTCCCCAGGATTCAGCGTGAGACGCTACCTTTAACCCTCACTGTTTCTGGTAATCATAGTGAAACCATTTCTTTTTTAATTTTTCGTTCACCTTTTACACCTGTTGTTTTGGGCCATCCCTGGCTAGTTTGTCATAATCCTTCCATTAATTGGTCTAGTAATTCTATCCTCTCCTGGAACGTCTCTTGTCATGTGAAATGTTTAATGTCTGCTATCCCTCCTGTTTCCTCTGTCTCTTCTTCACAGGAGGAGCCTGGTGATTTGACAGGGGTGCCGGAGGAATATCACGATCTGCGCACGGTGTTCAGTCGGTCCAGGGCCACCTCTCTTCCTCCACACCGGTCGTATGATTGTAGTATTGATCTCCTTCCGGGAACCACCCCCCCCCGGGGTAGACTATACTCTCTGTCGGCTCCCGAACGTAAGGCTCTCGAAGATTATTTGTCTGTAGCTCTTGACGCCGGTACCATAGTCCCCTCCTCCTCTCCCGCCGGAGCGGGGTTTTTTTTTGTCAAGAAGACGGGTCTCTGCGCCCCTGCATAGATTATCGAGGGCTGAATGACATAACAGTGAAGAATCGTTATCCGCTTCCTCTTATGTCTTCAGCCTTCGAGATCCTGCAGGGAGCCAGGTTTTTCACTAAGTTGGACCTTCGTAACGCTTACCATCTCGTGCGCATCAGGGAGGGGGACGAGTGGAAGACGGCGTTTAACACTCCGTTAGGGCACTTTGAATACCGGGTTCTTCCTTTCGGCCTCGCTAACGCTCCAGCTGTCTTTCAGGCATTAGTCAATGATGTCCTGAGAGACATGCTGAACATCTTTGTTTTCGTTTACCTTGACGATATCCTGATTTTTTTCACCGTCACTCCAGATTCATGTTCAGCACGTTCGACGTGTCCTCCAGCGCCTTTTAGAGAATTGTCTTTTTGTGAAGGCTGAGAAGTGCACTTTTCATGCCTCCTCCGTCACATTTCTCGGTTCTGTTATTTCCGCTGAAGGCATTAAGATGGATCCCGCTAAGGTCCAAGCTGTCATTGATTGGCCCGTCCCTAAGTCACGCGTCGAGCTGCAGCGCTTTCTCGGCTTCGCGAACTTCTATCGTCGTTTCATCCGTAATTTCGGTCAGGTGGCAGCTCCTCTCACAGCCCTTACTTCTGTCAAGACGTGCTTTAAGTGGTCCGTTTCCGCCCAGGGAGCTTTTGATCTCCTCAAGAATCGTTTTACATCCGCTCCTATCCTTGTTACACCTGACGTCTCTAGACAGTTCGTTGTCGAGGTTGACGCGTCAGAGGTGGGCGTGGGAGCCATCCTTTCTCAGCGCTCCCTCTCTGACGACAAGGTCCACCCATGCGCGTATTTTTCTCATCGCCTGTCGCCGTCGGAACGTAACTATGATGTGGGTAACCGCGAACTGCTCGCCATCCGGTTAGCCCTAGGCGAATGGCGACAGTGGTTGGAGGGGGCGACCGTTCCTTTTGTCGTTTGGACTGACCATAGGAACCTTGAGTACATCCGTTCTGCCAAACGACTTAATGCGCGTCAGGCGCGTTGGGCGCTGTTTTTCGCTCGTTTCGAGTTCGTGATTTCTTATCGTCCGGGCTCTAAGAACACCAAGCCTGATGCTTTGTCTCGTCTCTTCAGTTCTTCAGTAGCCTCCACTGACCCCGAGGGGATTCTCCCTGAGGGGCGTGTTGTCGGGTTGACTGTCTGGGGAATTGAGAGGCAGGTAAAACAAGCGCTCACTCACACTCCGTCGCCGCGCGCTTGTCCTAGGAACCTTCTTTTCGTTCCCGTTCCTACTCGTCTGGCCGTTCTTCAGTGGGCTCACTCTGCCAAGTTAGCCGGCCACCCTGGCGTTCGGGGTACGCTTGCTTCCATTCGCCAGCGTTTTTGGTGGCCCACCCGGGAGCATGACACGCGTCGTTTCGTGGCTGCTTGTTCGGTCTGCGCGCAGACTAAGTCCGGTAACTCTCCTCCTGCCGGCCGTCTCAGGCCGCTTCCTATTCCCTCTCGACCGTGGTCTCACATCGCCTTAGATTTTGTCACCGGACTGCCTTCGTCAGCGGGGAAGACTGTTATTCTTACGGTTGTCGATAGGTTCTCTAAGGCGGCTCATTTCATTCCCCTTGCTAAGCTTCCTTCTGCTAAAGAGACGGCACAAATCATCATCGAGAATGTTTTCAGAATTCATGGCCTTCCGTCAGACGTCGTTTCGGACAGAGGTCCGCAATTCACGTCTCAGTTTTGGAGGGAGTTTTGCCGTTTGATTGGGGCTTCCGTCAGTCTCTCTTCCGGCTTTCACCCCCAGTCTAACGGTCAAGCAGAACGGGCCAATCAGACTATTGGTCGCATCTTACGCAGTCTTTCTTTTCGTAACCCTGCGTCTTGGTCAGAACAGCTCCCCTGGGCAGAATACGCCCACAACTCGCTTCCTTCGTCTGCGACCGGGCTATCTCCTTTTCAGAGTAGCCTCGGGTACCAGCCTCCGCTGTTCTCATCTCAGTTCGCCGAGTCCAGCGTCCCCTCCGCTCAGGCTTTTGTCCAACGTTGCGAGCGCACCTGGAAGAGGGTCAGGTCTGCACTTTGCCGTTATAGGACGCAGACTGTGAGGGCTGCTAATAAGCGTAGAACTAAGAGTCCTAGATATTGTCGCGGTCAGAGAGTTTGGCTCTCCACTCAGAACCTTCCCCTTAAGACGGCTTCTCGCAAGTTGACCCCGCGGTTCATTGGTCCGTTCCGTATTTCTCGGGTCATTAATCCTGTCGCAGTTCGACTTCTTCTTCCGCGATACCTTCGTCGCGTCCACCCGGTCTTCCATGTCTCCTGCATCAAGCCCGTCCTTCGCGCCCCCGCTCGTCTCCCCCCCCCCCCCCCCCATCCTTGTCGAGGGCGCACCCATCTACAGGGTCCGTAGAATTTTGGACATGCGTCCTCGGGGCCGTGGTCACCAGTACCTCGTAGATTGGGAGGGGTACGGTCCTGAGGAGAGGAGTTGGGTTCCCTCTCGGGACGTGCTGGACCGTGCGCTGATCGAGGATTTCCTCCGTTGCCGCCAGGTTTCCTCCTCGAGTGCGCCAGGAGGCGCTCGGTGAGTGGGGGGGTACTGTCATGTACTGTCATGTTGTGTCTTGTCTCTGTCCTTTCCCTTCACCCTGTCTCCCTCTGCTGGTCGTTGTTAGGTTACCTTTTCTCCCCCGCTTTCCCCCAGCTGTTCCTTGTCTCCTCTAACTACCCATTCACCCCGTTTCCCACCTGTTCCCTTTTTCCCTCTGATTAGGTCCCTATATCTCTCTCTGTTTCTGTTCCTGTCCTTGTCGGATTCTTGTTTGTTGTGTTTCATGCCTGAGCCAGACTATCGTCATGTTTGCTGTAACCTTGTCCTGTCCTGTCGGAATCTGCCGGTCTATCTGAGCCTACCTATGTTTGGTTATTAAAGAAGCTCTGTTTAAGTTAGTTCGCTTTTGGGTCCTCATTCACTCACCATAACACTATGTCTGTTCCTGGTTCTACATTTTTTAATGGGGCATGCTTATTTAAGAGGGTGAGGAAAACACTTTTAAAGAATAACCAGGCATCCTCTACTGACGGAATGAGGTCAATATCCTTCCAGGATACCCGGGCCAGGTCGATTAGAAAGGCCTGCTCGCTGAAGTGTTTTAGGGAAGATTTGACAGTGATGAGGGGTGGTTGTTTTACTGCAGACCCATTACGGTCACAGGCAATGAGGCAGTGATCGGTTGAAGACAGCAGAGGTGTATTTAGAGGGCAGGTTGGTCAGGATGATATCTATGAGGGTGCCCGTGTTTACGGATTTGGGGTTGTACCTGGTAGGTTCATTGATAATTTGTGTGAGATTGAGGGCATCTAGCTTAGATTGTAGGATGGCCAGGGTGTTAAGCATGTCCCAGTTTAGGTCACCTAACATTATGAGCTCTGAAGATAGATGGGGGGCAATCAATTCACATATGGTGTTCGTCCAGGGAACAGCAGGGGGCTGAAGGTGGTCTATAACAAGCGGCAATGGTTTGAGTTTGTTTTTACAGGGACAGTGCACATTAATCAACGTTTCAGTAAAAGTGCTGGTTTTAGCCAGCCGGCTAATTTTCAACCGCAGTCCCAGGGCAGGTTATTAAAAACAATTACAATATAGACAATCATTGAGCAGTGAGCACACGCAGAGCAACATAGGACAAGCAAGACATAACATACAGACAGAGCAACATAGGACAAGCAAGACGTAGCATACAGACAGAGCAACATAGAACAAAAAGCAGCAAGACAAAATTCATAAAAGCAACAAACTGTTTCCACACCTCACAAGCTACAGACAACAGACCACATGGAAAGCGGCAATACACAGCTAGGGACCATGTTCACAAATCTGATTGACCTTTAGCCATGTCTTCATGCATTTTGTGAAAGTGTGATATGTGGTGCAGTTATGTGTGTCTGATGGCAGTGTATTCCAGACATGAGAAGCTCTCACAGAGAAAGCGGATTTACTAAAGGTGCTTTTCCTTAAGGGAACTATAGAGTCACCTCTCATGGCAGACCTTGTGGATCTGCTGCAATATGTTTGGGTTTTCTGTTTAACAAAAATACTGAGTGGAGGGGGAGCCAGGCCATTTAATGTCTTGTATTCAAGATCCGCGTTGGTGTATTGCACAAGATTTTCCCAACTCAGGAGCTCATGCTTTCTGAGGATGTAACAGTGATGATGGCTATTGGGCGTCCTATCAAGCACTTTGAGAGCCTGTTTGTAGACAGACTGGAATAGGTTTTAATGTTGTACAGCAAGCTTGGGCCCAACTAGTCAAGCAGTATGTTAAGTGGGGGAGTATAATAGATTTGAAGTACAGTTTTGCTACCTCTGTAGTCAAACAATTTCGTATAAATCGGAAATTAGCTAGGTTGAATTTGGTTATCTGAAATACCTTTTTCACATGCTTTTTAAAAGAGAGGTTGGAATCAAGTATGATGCCAAGGTACTTAAAATCAGATACCACCTGGAGCTTCTCCCCTGACACATAGACATCTGGCTCTGTAGCATCTGTTGCCCTCTTTGTGAAGAACATGCAAACAGTTTTTTTCACATTGAGATGCAAACACGAGTCACTGAGCCACTTTGTAACCTGGATCATTACAGTAGTGAGTTCTTGTGCAGCTTGTTGTTTGCTCTTTGCATGCACATATATCACTGTATCATCTGCATACATTTGAACTTCAGACCCAGTACAGACAGAAGGCAGATCATTACTGTACAGGCTGAACAGGAGGGGCCCCAGTATTGACCCTTGGGGCACGCCCACATCATAGCTAAGAGTGGGCGACAGCTCATTGCTCACTCTGACACACTGAGTTCTGCCTTCAAGGTATGATTTCATCCAATCTCATGGTTAACAGTATCAAAAGCCTTCCTTAGGTCCAGAAACACAGCCCCAACAATGCCCCCTTTGTCCATCTTGGACTTCACATTTTCCAGAAGAAAGCAGTTGGCCGTTTCTGTGGAGTGTTTCGCTCTGAAGCCAAACTGCATGGAGTGTAATGTGAAGGGGCTTTTGTAGAGGTGGGCAATCAGTTGTTCTGCTACACACTTTTCAGCAACATTTGACACCACAGGTAGTATACTAATGGGCCTGTAGTTACTCACGTCAGCAGGGTCGCCCGATTTAAAGATGGCCGTTATTATGGCCGACTTCTATACCATTGGAAACACCCCCTGACCAATAGATGTGTTGGTGACCTTAGTAATGGGGCCAATGAGTGACTCTTTGTAGTTTTTGAGAAAGGTAGAGTCCAGCCAAAACACATATTTGGCTTTAGAGTTCTTTAGTGAGCTAATCACCTTGTTCACCTTGGACTCAGAAACCTCCCTTATGATGAAGACAGGTTGAGTGTCATTTACTAGCACTGAGCCCAAGAAACCAATTGAGGGGTTCTGTGTCAGTACCCGGACAGAGTCAATAAAGTAGGAATTGAAGGCTATTGCTATTTTGACTGCATCTTGTGTTAGATTGTTATTCACCATGATTTCTAGTCTTTTTGCAGTGTTACTATGGTCTTTCCCTGTTAACTTTTTTCAATTCTCCCAGATCAATTTATAATTTCCCTTTGCTTCACCAGTTATGTTAATAAAAAGTTTTGCCTTGGCCTGTCTGATTTCTTTCATCACCTTATTTCTCAACATGGTAAACCTACGTCTGTCATGCTATAATTTGGATCTTAGGGCTGTTTTTAAGAGCATAATCTTGTTCTTTCATCAATTTCCAGATTTCTCCATTTAGCCAAGGAAGAGTGCTCTTTTGGCCAGGTTTGGATTTGATTTTCTTTAGGAAACCATTTATTGTAGTCTGGATTGTGGATAGAAAAACCTGACTATCAGCTTCCACGTCTGTATAGGACAAGAGATCATTCCAGTTTATTCCCTTAATTGCATTTTCAAAATAGTTTAATTCACTCTTAGGTATTCTTGGTTGATCCGGCTTTCTAACAGTAGAGAGGTTAAACCTGCTCTTAGACAGCTTTCTGGCTATAAGTGTCAGATTATGATCAGATAGCCCAGTAACCATATTGAATGATTTAGTCACTCTCTCTGGTTTATTACTGGACACCAAATCAATCTGTGTTTTAGAGCAACAAGTCACCCTGGTTGGCCCTTTAACTAGCTGTGTAAGGTCAAAGATATTAGTGATCCGTTTGAGGGTTTTCCTACAAGACTTGTCTTCATAATTAATATTAAAATCTCCCATCAAGATGACCTCTTTCCCAAAATCACATTCCCTAAGCATGTTATTAAACTGATCAAAAACACACTTTTGGTGGAAGGTGGCCAATACATTCCAATAAGGGTAAAATACATTTGGGGAGACAGGTGAGAGACTTGTTTTTGGAAAGGTGAATTTTTAGAAGTAGAAGTTTGAATTGTTTTGGCACAGACCTGGATAGTATACCAGAACTCTGCAGGCTAACTCTGCCCCCTTTGGCAGTTCTATCTTGTCGGAAAATATTATAGTTAGGGATGGACATTTCTGGATTTTTGGTGGCCTTGCTAAGCCAGGATAAAGACATGGCTAGGACATCCCGGTTGGCAGAGTGTGCTAAAGCAGTGAATTAAACAAACTTAGGGAGGAGGCTTCTAATGTTAACATGTATGAAACCAGAAGTCAACAAATGAGAGCGCCTGGGGAATGGGAGTGGAGCTATGCAGTGCAGGGCCTGGATTAACCTCTACATCACCAGAGGAACAGAGGAGGAGTAGGATAAGGGTACAGCTAAAGGCTATAAGAACTGGACGTCTAATGAATTCGGAACAGAGAGTTAAAGGAGCAGGTTTCTGGATGCGGAATAATAGATTCAAGGCATAATGTACAGACAAGGGTATGGTAGGATGTGAATACAGTGGAGGTAAACCTAGGCATTGACTGACAATGAGAGAGGTTTTGTCTCTAGAGACACCATTTAAACCAGGTGAGGTCACTGCATGTGTGGGAGATGGAACAAAAGGGCTAGCTAAGGCATATTGAGCAGGGCTGAAGGCTCTACAGTGAAATAAGACAATAATCACTAACCAAAACAGCAATGGATAAGGCATATTGACATTAGGGAGAGGCATGCGTAGCTGAGTGATCATCGGGACCAGTGAGTAGCTAGGCGAGCTGGAGACACGGCAATTCAGACAGCTAGCGGTCCAGGGCTAGCAGGCTAGCAAAAGGGCCTTAGGGGGACATCGCGACGGAAGAGTCTGTTGCAGCCCCCTCGGACGGTTACGTCGGCAGACCAGTCGTGATGGATCGGCAGGGCTCTGTGTAGGCAGTAAAAGGGTCCAGGCCAATTGGCAAAATAGGTATTGTAGCCCAAGAAATGCTGATGGACCTCTTTAGCTAACAGTCTGATATGCTCTAGAGAGCTAGCCGGACGCGGCTAGCAGATGGGCCTTCAGGGGACGTCGCGACGGAGGAGCCTGTTGAAACCCCCTCGGGCGGATTATGTCGGTAGACCAGTTGTGATGGATCGGCGGGGCTCTGTGTCGGCAGTAAAAGGGGTCCAGGCCAATTGGCAAAATAGGCATTGTAGCCCAAGGAGTGGCTGATGGACCTCTTCAGATAGCCGGGAGATGGGCCTTGCATAAAGCTAGTTCCAGGCTAACTTGAGCCTGTTTCGGGACAGAGATGTTAGCCAGGAGTAGCCACTCGGATAGCAGCTAGCTAGCTGCGATGATCCAGGTGAAAAGGTTCAGAGCTTGCGGTAGGAATCCGGAGATGTGGAGAAAAAGCAGTCTGGTATGCTCTGGGTTGAATCGCGCTATGTAGACTGGCAGGAGTTGACCGGGCTATGGTTAGTTGATGAACGCTAGCAGTGGCTAACTGACTACTAGCTAGTAGCTAGTTAGCTGGTTAGCTTCTGTTGGGGGTTCCGGTTCTAAAGTATAGAAAATAGCAGATCCATACCACATTGGGTGAGGTGGGTTACAGGAGAGTATGTTGAAATTGAGGTTAAAAATATACACAAAATATATACAAAGGAAAAAAAATATATATACAAGGGACACGACAAAACAAAGACGGCTGAACTGCTACGTCATCTTGGATATGATTGGCATGACCACAAGAGAGCAGTTTACACCAGACATCTTAAGAAAATTGCTGAACTGAAACAGTTTTGTAAAGAGGAATGCTCCAAAATTCCTCCTGACCGTTGTGCAGGTCTGATCTGCAACCACAGAAAACGTTTGGTTGCGGTTATTTCTGCCAAAGGAGGGTCAAACAGTTATTAAATCCAAGGGTTCACGTACTTTCCCCACCCTACACTGTGAATGTTTACATGGTGTGTTCAATAAATACACGAAAACATATAATTGTTTGTGTGTTATAGGTTTAAGCAGACCATGTTTGTCTATTGTTGTGACCTAGATTAAGATCAGATAACATTTTATGACCAATTTATGCAAAAATCCAGGTATAGTTCACATTCTTTTTATTCCCACTAACACACTGTTTCCAAAACTGTTCAAAACACATTCAAAACAGGATGATGGTAAATGTTGTGCATTTCTCCAGTAACCAGATAGAAACATATAGAACATCTCAGCAGCATATGTAATCATTCCAAACACAGCTGATTGCAATTTCAGCTGAAAGCCTACCCAAGTGTCCTAGAGAAACATAAAATAACGATGAAGCAGTTGTACACTGTACCCTTTGAGAGAAATGGTGAATGTGTGACAGAACTCTGGTATCAATGTCCAGCTAAGATGTCTGTTCAATAACTAAACAGGGTATATACACAGCTATGCATAATGTAAAGTACTGTAAAACTGTGGATTTACTGTATTTTAGAGAGTTATGGAGATGGAAGCCAGGCAACCTGCACATACATTCATCTTTGTGGATGAAGCTGGATTCGACATGGCAAAAACACGATGCAGGGCAAGAAATGTGATTGGACAGAGAGTAACCGTGGATGTCCCAGGCCAGAGAGGAGATAACATCACAATGTGTGCAGCACTGGCCAATGATGGTTGCTGTTACACAAACCACTCATTGGCCCCTACAATACAGAGGCTAATTTATTTTATGGATGACTTGCTTAATTCAATTAAAAGCTGTAATTTAGCCGTATATGGACCTTGGGTCAGTGAGAACGTTCCTATTTACTCTATAGTTTGTGTGTGGGTGTGTGTGTCACATGCTGGGCAGGATGTAGCGTTGAAGAGGAGGAGGCAGAGGCAGTCTGTCTGTCTGAGTCTCTCTCTCTTTCCCCATGGACACATGGATGGACAGACCACAGAGAGCCATCAGTGCAGGAGGCTCACCTGAGAGAAATAAAGGGAAGGAAAGAGAAATGTAATAAACATACCTGCAAACATAAGTACTTGGTGTGGGCACGTTTGGGTTTAAGGGCATCATGAATAGTTCTGAACTGTTTTAGTTGTGTTATTTGTGTTCAGTTTGAGAGCTGTAAAACTGTGCTAAATGTTGCCTGTCTGTGTTGATGCTAAAAGCCAAGCAACATGCCAAGGGATAATAAAGTTAAATTGTATTATAATAATGAAGTTATACTCACGGGTAGCTCCGTTGAGGTAGCGTAGTCGTATGAAGGCTCCACCCCTTACGCTGCTAATGGCTGGGAAAAGCTCCACCCCTTGGGGGAGGTCCTTAAAGGCCATGCCCAGGAAGCAGTCATCTACTACATATCCCAGAGTTCCTGTGTCCGCGTCCAGAACCAGCAGCACGCGCTCCGGGACAGGGTGAGGGGGGGACACAGATTGCTCTTCCGCCTGCACCCCTCTCTCCCCGGGGTATCTCCCCAGGGCTTGCCCTGCATGCCACAGCTGATTGTTTGTGAGTTCCCATCCCCAGGACTGTGAGTCTCCGCCCATCAGTGCAGTGTAACCAGAGGTTTGTAGCGGGCAGTGCTCTGTGGATACACCAATCACAGCATGACTTCCTCTGTGGGTGGGGCACCAGAGCACCTCCCAGACGTGCATTCCTCCCCTTTCCCCCTTCTCCCCCCGAGCCCCGTCGCTGATCTGCTGGGTGGGTGCGCGTGTCACTTCCTCCCCGCACTGGGACAGCAGGAAGTGAGGTGAACAGTGTGTGGGGCTCCAGCGGCACCGGGGGTCTCCAGGGTCAACGGGAGAGGAGTTTAGGAGGAGTGAAAGGCGGGAGGAGGTAGGGATGGACAGTGGGAGGAAGGAGGAAGAGGAGGGAGCATCCTTCTTCATCTTGGCTGGGATGCCACCCAGCCATCCAGACAGTGACAGACCCATTATAGCCTACACACACACACACACACAATATTCACTACTCAGACACTGGCTGAGCTAGGGTTTTTCAAGGCTGTGGAGAAAACAGAAATCATGTTAGACTGTTATTCTCAATCGAGCAATCCACATTGCATAGTGATGTCATTCATCACAAGTTAAAGATCCCATCCTTGGGCCTCCCGAGTGGCGCAGAGGTCTAAGGCAATGCATTGCAATGCTTGAAGTGTTCCTACAGACCCAGGTTTGATCCCAGGCTGTGTCACAGCCGGCCGTGATCGGGAGACCCATGAGGCGGCACACAATTGGCCCACTGTCATCTGGGTTAGGGGAGGGTTTGGCCGTCCGGGGTTTCCTTGTCCCATCACGCTCTAGCGACTCCTTGTGGCAAGCCGGGTGCTTGCAAGCTGACTTCAGTCGCCAACTGTACGCTGTTTCTTCCGACACATTGGTGCGGCTGGCTTTCGGGTTAAGCGAGCAGTGTGTCAAGAAGCAGTGCTGGCAGGGTCGTGCTTCGGAGGACGCATGCCTCTCCCGAGTCCGTACGGGAGTTGCAGTGATGGGACAAGACTGTAACTACCAATTGGATATCACGAAATTGGGGAGAAACGAGAGTAAAAAAAACGATATAATAAAACGTTATCTTATCCTTACACACAGTATCATGGCGTTCCTATGATAATAACATAAGGGACGAATTTATAACTAGTACTGAGGTAGCCTATAAATACTTTTCTGTCTTGACATGAGTCATGACAGCAAGATTTTGAATCAAGACTGGCCAAAGTCCTAAAGTATTATTCATACAATTTAAAGGTACTAGACCTCATGTAACAATTCAACAATGAACCATCTCTTTTTGTCAAATTTACTGGTGCCGCAAATCTCTTGTTAAATTGGCTGGTCCTTTGTTGCATTGACAACAAGAGATTTGCTGGCCCCAATCATTTTGACAACAAGAAAAGGTCTGTCTTTTGTTGACCAATATGAAGGCTGCACCATTTAAATGCAATTTTGTGAGGTCCCAATTACTTTTTTGGGGGGTGAAATATTGTGAAACACTAACATCCTAGTATTACTGTAGATATATTTTGTGAAATTGCAATGCAAAGAATTACATATAGCTCCTTTAATTAAAAAAAAATCAGTCATACAAAATTGACATCACTATAATCTCTCCCAGAATGTTTCACATTAGATCAGGTTAATCAGATGGTGATTGTTTGGAGTAATTGTCGTTGGATAAATAAACGTAGGCTAACATGTTTAGGTAAATAGATAGTAGCTTACCACACGTTCTCTCTCTCTTGCCCTTCGTAGTAATGGACATGGTCCCTCATGACCATGTTTTAACTCCTCTTACGCTCCCCCCACCGGACACTAGCGGGACGGTAACGTAACCATGCCGTCCAGTGAGTCTGACGACCTCGGCGGAGAGAACAGCACGTTCCGAAATCACGGAACACGTCACACAGATTGCCAGTGCAAGGGCACGAGATTCTGTGACCTAAGTAGTGAATTGATGATGGATATGCGTGAGATTTTGAGACAAACAACGGATAGTATGTCATAATAGGGGGTAAACATAATTTGCATTCTACAATTTTGTCTGCTACAGTTTGATGCATGCATCATGCATGATTGCGTATTAAAACGTCAACAGCCTTTCTCACATCGACTGCATATTAGCCTATAGGCCTATTCCTTCCCTACTGGCTGGCTCCCTCCCTCCCTCCCTCCCTCACCCCCCTCTCCTCTTTCTCCATCGCCCCCTCCCTGTCTTCGCATCTTTCTCTATCGCGTCCTGTAGTGGATGAACAAATACACCGCGAAACAGATGAAGAGGATGAGGCTAGGGCTTTTAATTGATAAAAAGATAAAAAGAAGATAGAACCAGAATCGGCTCATAGAGAGAGCGAGAGAGAGCATGCGCAGAAAGAATGTCAGCTTCTGTGCGTCCTCTAGGTAGTCGCTGGTTATTTTCCGAGTTTATTTTCTTGTCTGTAGTTCAATAGGTAGACTATTCGTTTACAATAGCAGTTATAGCCTACAGCTCACACACTTCCATCATGATCTCAACAGTAAGCTGTTTTTAACGTTGTTTTTATTTATAAAGGACATGTTAGCAAACAGTGGCGTTTGGTGCAGTTTAAACTGGGGAGGACAATTTTTTCTTAATGAGAATGGCCTTTTTTCTATTATAGCATATTGGATGACTGTCACCTGTTACACCTGAACCTATCACTGTTACATTGAACTGAACCCAGTTCAATGTAACAGGTGTCCCCTCGCCCATACCCGGGCGCGAACCAGGAACCCTCTGTACACATCAACAACAATCACCCACGAAGCATCGTTACCCATCGCTCCACAAAAAACTACTGGGGAAACACTACTTCAAGGTCTCAGAGCAAGTGACGTCACCGACTGAATCACTATTTTAGTTCGCAGGTTACATAGGCTCCTACATGATAATCTAATTTTCCCTATACCCATCATGAGGTTGTTCCAACCTAGCCTATGAATGAAAGTTTACAATGCAGGTGCACACAGGTCGACATGGACAGACAGTGACATATTCAATACCGCCTTGCCCACTCTTGCCTACATCTAGTGGATCTAGGGTGTAATTATTAGTCCAACAGTTGCAAACAAGGGTTTCTATTGGACAAATTCAGGAATGTTTCGCCCTGTTTCGTTCTGTTTGCTTCTGTTTAAGAAACGTTTTTAAACAGAATCAGTGGAATGAATACACCCATGATCACCCATAAACACAGTTCACTTTCATAGCAGCTACATTGTATTCCTTCTTGCATCTATGCACTCTCCCCTTCATTTGTGGACTTCTTTGCACAACACATCTGCTGTATGTGACCAGGCAAATAAATATTTCCAAGCCAAACCATATCATAACCGTTACACACAACTTATATAGGAGTCACCATATTAGCTAAAGTAACATCATAGTCAACATAGCCCAATATAACTAACACATTAGTAACCCGCTACAATCATGCAGCAACGTTACACTGTATAGTCAGTAAGCAGTTTAGCAGTTAAACCGACAGGCCCTGGTGGCAAAACATTTGTAAAACCAAAAGCTTACCTTGACTTGGAAGAGTTCCAGTGTATTGTTGGAAATGTATAGCCAGCTAGCTAACATAGCGTCCCTCTATTTGAGCAGGGTGTTTGAGTAGGCTAAACTAGCTAGCTGCATTTGCTAGCTAAGTTTGTGAAACTGAAAGTGGGAAAAAATGATGAAATCTCTCTCTCTCTCTATTTCTTCTTTATTTGTTCAAAACTGATCAACTATTGTCTTTCTCTTTGAGAAAACTACTCACCACATTTTATGCACTGCAGTGCTAGCTAGCTGTACATTTTTGTCAAATTTAGAGAGACAAAGACGCTACTGCTACTCTCTGTTCATCATATATGCATAGTCACCATATCTACATGTACATACTACCTCAATCAGGCTGACTAACTGGTGTCTGTATGTAGCCTCGCTACTTTTATAGCCTTGCTACTGTGTATAGCCTGTCTTTTTTACTGTTGTTTTTATTTCTTTACCTACCTATTGTTCACCTAATACCTTTTTTTGCACTATTGGTTAGAACCTGTAAGTAAGCATTTCACTGTAAGGTCTACACCTGTTGTATTCGGCGAACGTGACAAATACACTTTGATTTGATTTTATTTGAAAAGGACCAATCACACAGACAACCAATAGAGTAAGTTCAAATGGGATTTTATTGAACATTCTGGCATGTTTTTTTTTTATTCAGTGTTTTGTTTCCGACTGTATAACCAAGGTATCACCGTCGGAGGACTTAGGCAAGCTACGGCAGTGCTGCCAGTTGTGATAGGGAACTGCATTTCACACTAAGTCAGTGGCGATTTTAGCATGTAAATCTTGGTGGGGCAAACAAAAAACAAAAATGTTGGATGACAGCAAAGCCACTACGCAACACAACACTAAACAGTACATTAATTGCACTATAACAGTGACAAACGGTGCCCACAAACTGTTAGGGCCTACATAAAGCTGTCCCAACAGAAGAGTCCCAACAGCAGTCCCAACACCTTACAACTGCTACACCTTGCTATCAGCGGAGCCTTGTCAGGCAGCGAAACAGTTCATTCAGCCTCATTTACTGCCCCCTGAGGTTGTTCTGTACCCAGAGGATGAGGTGGATCTGGGAAGGAGCAGCTCCCTCATCTACTTTAGGAACAATTTCTAACCCTGCCTGTCAGAGTCAGATGGACCAGGAACAACCTGGAGGTGACTGAGGGAGTGACCGTGGGACTATACACTCCCAACAGGTTCTGGGGTGAGAGATACGGGGGAGCAGGTTCTATTAATCTATGGATGTTATATTCAGGCGATCTGATTTCCATTAATTTATAGATGAATGATATAATGAAGTATTTGAGCATGTGAAATTAAACATGGATTAAATGTGTCCTACTCCTTTCCTCCAGAACCAAAACTGAGTGGGTCCAGTGCTAGTCCTGCTGTATTCTCTGGAGTGGGCCTGACTCAGGGGCTGCTGTGGGTGGCTACTGGAACATTCCTCCTCATTAATGGAAGCCAGTGCAACTGAGTCATAGACTGTAATGTATAGTAAACTATTTATAGTAAACTATTTGCATAGTTTATCTATCTTTATATGACATCTTCAGCAAGGACAATCTTTACTTTATCACACATTCTTTGTTAGCTCTTCTATAAATGACTATTTTTAAGTCAAGTAAAGATGATGAATTCACTTCCATGCTTTATATTTGACAAGCATTTTCAAAACCTTTTTAATTTGTAATTCAACCACACACATGTAGGTATGTACAGAGCACAACTATTGTTACTTTTTTCCTCTTCTGTATGTTTTTGTCTCATTGCTTTGATGAAAGGGTTTTTGTTAACAAGGTTGTCGACTAGACTAAACCGAACTCCCAGGCCTCCCAGACCTCATTTTACGGTTGAGTGGTAAACATACAAGGAGACGCTGAAGCAGTGATAATAATAAGTTGACATATTGTTTCATTCCTCTCAAGAGCAAAGATTGTTAGTATTTTAACAAAACGCATTCTCTATAATTTTAAATTTGAAACCTTAAGGGAATTTTATTTGATTCAGAAAATTATGTTCATATGATAAGTAACAAAACCTTGCAGAGCGCATACCCAACTGACAAACACGTAGAAAAAAATATTAACTATTGCAGCCAAGATTTAAAAATAACTGACGTTAGCACAAGATGGAGGGACCGTTAACGAAAATGACAGTTAATGAAAATATACTGTCGTGTCTTTGGCTATGCCGGATTAAGTGACATGGCATGCTATTCTATAAAATAATTTCTCTGTAATTAATATTACCTGATTAAGTTAATCAGGTGAATGTAATTAACTAGAAAGTCGGGACACCACAAAATAATGTTTATAAAGCTGTTATCTTCCGAATAAACTCTTAAAAACCTAGTAATCTTTTACATCAGTAGCAGTCAATATTTAATCGCCTTATTCAGTCTCATCTGAAAGTTGTAAGTTCTTGGTTATCTTCACGAACCCTGGCTAACAAGTTGAATCAGCAATACAAAATGTGGTTTAATTATTTATTTACTAAATATCTAAATAATCACACAGAATTACATATACACAGAATGTATCATACATTGATTACAAATTATGTCATAAAGGAAAATGCCCCTAGAGGACGGAACAGATACAACGGCTGGTTACACAAAGAGAGGGGGTTGGGTTTGAATGAAAGTGCGGGAAGACTGAGGAGCAAAAAAGGTTTTGTGTCTCAATCGGGACGTAGGCAGCTATGCTATCGTAAATAGAGTATCTTATGCATTCTAAATAAGAGCCCATTTGAAAAAGGAGAATGCAATAAATATTTACTCTGAGCTGCGATTCGGTAGATTGTTCGTAGATGGAAGGCCGGGTGGTCCAGCATGGATCTCTGGTCCTCTGAAGACTGTCTAGGGATGAACTGGAGTGTGGTAGAATGGATACTCTGTCCGTCCTCTCCTAGCCCACGTTTAGAATGCAGAGGGGGTAGCACTTCTTTCGTGAATAAGAGTTCAAAGTTTATACCAAGTTGCCATACTTTAAGCTCATGCTATATTCTGGTTGGTATAGTTGAAATTCATCCTTGTGTCGTGAAGGTCGTCACCTTCACATTGAAATTCGATGCCAATTGTGTTAGGTTCTTGCTGATGTTGGCTTAGTTCTGTAGGTGGTCTTTGTCCTTTCAATGTGGGGATGGTAAGTCCACACGTCCTTGGAACAGAAAGTTACATTTTCGTCAAGGGGCTTATATACAGTGCCTTGCAAAAGTATTCGGCCCCCTTGAACTTTGCGACCTTTTGCCACATTTCAGGCTTCAAACATAAAGATATAAAACTGTATTTTTTTGTGAAGAATCAACAACAAGTGGGACACAATCATGAAGTGGAACGACATTTATTGGATATTTCAAACCTTTTTAACAAATCAAAAACTGAAAAATTGGGCGTGCAAAATTATTCAGCCCCTTTACTTTCAGTGCAGCAAACTCTCTCCAGAAGTTCAGTGAGGATCTCTGAATGATCCAACGTTGACCTAAATGACTAATGATGATAAATACAATCCACCTGTGTGTAATCAAGTCTCCGTATAAATGCACCTGCACTGTGATAGTCTCAGAGGTCCGTTAAAAGCGCAGAGAGCATCATGAAGAACAAGGAACACACCAGGCAGGTCCGAGATACTGTTGTGAAGAAGTTTAAAGCCGGATTTGGATACAAAAAGATTTCCCAAGCTTTAAACATCCCAAGGAGCACTGTGCAAGCGATAATATTGAAATGGAAGGAGTATCAGACCACTGCAAATCTACCAAGACCTGGCCGTCCCTCTAAACTTTCAGCTCATACAAGGAGAAGACTGATCAGAGATGCAGCCAAGAGGCCCATGATCACTCTGGATGAACTGCAGAGATCTACAGCTGAGGTGGGAGACTCTGTCCATAGGACAACAATCAGTCGTATATTGCACAAATCTGGCCTTTATGGAAGAGTGGCAAGAAGAAAGCCATTTCTTAAAGATATCCATAAAAAGTGTCGGTTAAAGTTTGCCACAAGCCACCTGGGAGACACACCAAACATGTGGAAGAAGGTGCTCTGGTCAGATGAAACCAAAATTGAACTTTTTGGCAACAATGCAATGGCGTAAAAGCAACACAGCTCATCACCTTGAACACACCATCCCCACTGTCAAACATGGTGGTGGCAGCATCATGGTTTGGGCCTGCTTTTCTTCAGCAGGGACAGGGAAGATGGTTAAAATTGATGGGAAGATGGATGGAGCCAAATACAGGACCATTCTGGAAGAAAACCTGATGGAGTCTGCAAAAGACCTGAGACTGGGATTGAGATTTGTCTTCCAACAAGACAATGATCCAAAACATAAAGCAAAATCTACAATGGAATGGTTCAAAAATAAACATATCCAGGTGTTAGAATGGCCAAGTCAAAGTCCAGACCTGAATCCAATCGAGAATCTGTGGAAAGAACTGAAAACTGCTGTTCACAAATGCTCTCCATCCAACCTCACTGAGCTCGAGCTGTTTTGCAAGGAGGAATGGGAAAAAAATGTAAGTCTCTCGATGTGCAAAACTGATAGAGACATACCCCAAGCGACTTACAGCTGTAATCGCAGCAAAAGGTGGCGCTACAAAGTATTAACTTAAGGGGGCTGAATAATTTTGCACGCCCAATTTTTCAGTTTTTGATTTGTTAAAAAAGTTTGAAATATCCAATAAATGTCGTTCCACTTCATGATTGTGTCCCACTTGTTGTTGATTCTTCACAAAAAAATACAGTTTTATATCTTTATGTTTGAAGCCTGAAATGTGACAAAAGATCGCAAAGTTCAAGGGGGCCGAATACTTTCGCAAGGCACTGTAGGATTGGGAGAGAGGGCCGTGTTTCATAGTTTTACAACCAGTGTTTGTACACATGGGCGGGGCCACTGAGTTGAGCATAGTTTACTCATGAAAACCAATTCTCTCATTTAGGAGCTAAAAATTAAATTTAATCTTTTCACAAATAGTTCAATATTTAAACATTTAAATTGCACAACAATTCCATGTGAATCTGATAACTAGAATGTGTAGATTTTCCAAGATACAGTTTATGTCGTCCTATCATCAGTAATCATGTCTCAGTTGCCAACTGAACTGACATCATATTCATTAAGTCCCAAAGCATATTTTCAACTGGTTGGATTACCGAAATATGGTTCCGTTTCCCATCTTTTGATATCACCAGACTCTCTCAATGTTAACAAAGGGATTTTCAATAGTCACATTGGTGGAGTAGAGAGAGGAAAAAGGGGAAAGGTATTTATGGTTGGTCATAAACCTCCCCCTCAGACCAACGTCATGACAGTATGCTTAGTCCAGTATAAACAAATGTCTAGAATTTATTATCAAATCAATTTCATTTGTCACATGCGCTGAATACAACAAGTGTAGACTTTACAGTGAAATGCTAACTTACAAGCCCTTAACCAACAATGCAGTTCAAGAAATAGAGTTAAGAAGATATTTACTAAATAATCTAAAGTAAAAAGATCAAATCCAAAAGTAATACAAGACAATTACATAACAATAACAAGGCTATATACAGGGGGCACCGGTACCTAGTCAATGTGCTGGGGTACAGGTTAGTCGAGGTAATTTGTAAAGTGACTATGCATATTTGTAAAGTGAATCACATATAGTTGGTTGGTGGTTAGTTGGTGGTTGAAGATATCCCTCTAGTGGTGTGGGGGCTGTGCTTTGGCAAAGTGGGTGGGGTTATATCCTTCCTGTTTGGCCCTGTCTGGGGGTGTCCTCGGATGGGGCCACAGTGTCTCCTGACCCCTCCTGTCTCAGCCTCCAGTATTTATGCTGCAGTAGTTTATGTGTCGGGGGGCTAGGGTCAGTTTGTTATATCTGGAGTACTTCTCCTGTCCTATTCTGTGTCCTGTGTGAATCTAAGTGTGCGTTCTCTAATTCTCTCCTTCTCTCTTTCTTTCTCTCTCTCGGAGGACCTGAGCCCTAGGACCATGCCCCAGGACTACCTGACATGATGACTCCTTGCTGTCCCCAGTCCACCTGACCGTGCTGCTGCTCCAGTTTCAACTGTTCTGCCTTATTATTATTTGACCATGCTGGTCATTTATGAACATTTGAACATCTTTGCCATGTTCTGTTATAATCTCCACCCGGCACAGCCAGAAGAGGACTGGCCACCCCACATAGCCTGGTTCCTCTCTAGGTTTCTTCCTAGGTTTTGGCCTTTCTAGGGAGTTTTTCCTAGCCACCGTGCTTCTACACCTGCATTGCTTGCTGTTTGGGGTTTTAGGCTGGGTTTCTGTACAGCACTTTGAGATATCAGCTGATGTACGCAGGGCTATATAAATACATTTTATTTGATATAGGCCACAAAATTCAGAAATTATACAGCACAATGGCATAGCAGAGTCATGTCTTGACCCTTGTGTTGTCTTAAGGGTCAGAAATGACCCGCCACTATGTTTAACAGCAGAGAAAATTTTATGACTTTTCCTAGAGTGACCCCAACATTAGAAAAAGTGAAACATTGCCTTTGTTCAAATTTACATGAAAGCTGTACACCACCAGGGTACAAAGATTGTCTTAAGGTCATTTCTGACCTGGCAGTTATAAAATAATTTACACACCACGAAAACCACAAAGACACACACACACTCACTCACTCTCACACACACACACACACACACACACACACACACACACACACACACACACACACACACACACACACACACACACACACACACACACACACAAAATGAGAAATTGAGATTATGTGTGCTACTGATTGAACTCAGACAAAACTTTCTTGTGCTTGTGCAGCATCTCCCCTCCACGACCCCACACATGACCCAAGTTCACAGACATAATGAGAAACCATTTCAGACAAAATAAACAAATTTCTGACAAAATGAATAAAATTTGAAAGCGTTGTTTACTAATGGGGAATGCAGTCAGAGGCTATAAAGGTGCTGCAGATGACAGTCCTCCCAGTTCTCTCTCTGCTGAAGCCATGAGTGCATGTTTCAGTGCAGAACAGGTCGTAGATCTGATTTTTTCAGATGTCCAGGAGGAACAAGAGAACAATAATTTAGAAGAGGAGGAGGTATCTGAAGAAGAATATAACCCAGAGCACAATGCATCATCTTCAGATGAAGAAGAAATCCCCCAAGCTGAAAGAGAGAAATTTTTGTCAAATAACAGCAAAATAACATGGTCCAGAGAGGTCTGGGAGAAATGGGTGGAGCGTCTGCCGTACTGTACCTCTACAATCCTGGGCCTGAAGTAACAGTGGATGAGCAATTGGTTCCCTTCAGAGGTACATTTTATTTTCATCTCTGTAATGTAAGTGATTTTCACTGTTAACTTTATTATGTTTTGTTGTAATATCATTGATTTATTTGATTGTTTTCTGTGACACTGATACTAATTACTGATAGTAATCTCTTTTGTCAAAAGGTCGCTGTCTTTTCCGCCAGTATATGCCCAGCAAGCCAGCAAAGTATGGCATCAAGATATGGGTGGCCTGTGACACACAATCCAGCTACGCTTGGAAGATGCAAGTCTTCACAGGGAAGCCGACCAGTGGAGGCCCGGAGAAGAACCAGGAGATGAGGGTTGCGGTTGATGTGACAGATGGACTGAGAGGGCACAATGTCACGTGTGACAATTTCTTCACCTCTTATGAACTCAGCCAGCAGCTCCTGAAGAGGAAGATCACCATGATTGGTACAGTTAGAAAGAACAAGCCTAAGCTCCCCCCTGCACTCCTCGCAACAAGGGTGAGAGAGGCCTTCTCATCAAAGTTTGTCTTCACCACCACTCTAGTTTCTTACCTCCCAAACAGCAACAAGAATGTGGTCCTTCTGAGCACACTGCACAAGACGGCTGAGATCAGTGATCGGGAGGACAGGAAGCCAGTCATCATCTTGGACTACAACCACAACAAAGGAGCCATAGACGACCTGGACAAAGTGATTGGAACTTACAGCTGCAGGAAGATGACTGCCCGCTGGCCCCTGGTCATCTTCCATAACATCATTGATGTGTCCTCATACAATGCCTTCATGATATGGAACAAGATCAACCCTACCTGGATGCCTGATAAGCGGAACAAGAGGAGGGTGTTCCTGGAGCAGCTCGGAAAGGCACTTGTAACCCTACACATTCAAAAAAAGACAACAGCCTCTGCAGCGCTTGTGAAAGCTGTTCAGGGGGCTGAATCTTGTTCTGATTCTTGTCCTGATCCACCTGAGGCTGCAGCTGGGGCAGGCAAGAGGAGATGCCAATTCTGCCACTCAAAGGACTGTAAAATAAATAATATGTGCTGCACATGTGAGAAATACATCTGCAACGTCCATGCACATACATTTGCATACTGTCCCTCATGTGCTAATTAGAGTTGATTGATTTATGTTCTTCACGGTTTTGTTTTGTATCTATTATCTTATTTTATTCTTATTTATTGTTGTTGGTTATACACTATGTGGGTGGGGGCAATGGTTAAAAAATTCACCATATAAGTTTGTGTTGATCTTTTTATGCAGGGAGGGTTTTGGTGCCAGCAAGTTAGTGTATGGCCCCCTCTAGTGGTTCAGGATAATGGAGGTTTGGAGTACAGATCTCAACTAGTGGTAACCAATGATGTTATATACATGATGATGTTATATAACATCATTGTTTATATACGTCATTGTTGGTAACTTTCTAATGCATACAGACAGATCTGAATGTATTTTATCCAACCATATGGATATCTTCTCAGTGAAGGAGAGCGGACAAACTTCAGCCAAAGCTCCTCATGGGCCTTCTATGGGCCTCACTTAGTTGAACACACTGGTTGTGGTCCTCTGTAGCTCAGATGGTAGAGCATGGTGCTTGTAATGCTAGGGTATTGGGTTTGAGTCCAAAGACTACCCATATGTCAAATGTGTCCACGTGTGATTGTAAGTAGTGTTGGATGAAAGTGTCTGCTAAATGGCATATAGTCTTTGTAAATCCAGGCTAGCACTTTATTCTAAGGTACAAAACGAACAGCTATTTACTAAGAAATTACAAGTAATTACACAGTAATAACATAGGAATTACTCAGTTGTTTCTTTGGGATTATTGAAAACATGCACCACCAAGCAGCATTTGGCACCAGGTAGTTATATAGCACCAGAGTACACACTGGTACCACATAATGTCCTATTAAATACCAAGTAAACACCAGTTGGAAAATAATAAATAATTGCTACCACACCAGTGTACAGGGTACCTGCCCTCCCACTGTTTAAAATGCAGAACACGGTATATTGTGCATTCGGAGAGTATTCCGACCGCTTTATTTTTTCCAGATTTTGTTATGCTAGAGCCTTATTCTAAAATGGATTAAATAAAGAAAAAAATCTCATCACTCTACACACAATACAATACCCCGTAATGAAAAAGCAAAAGCAGGTTTTTAGAAAGTGTAGCTAATTTATTAAATAGAAACAGAAATACCTTATTTAGGCCTCCCGGGTGGCGCAGTTGTTAAGGGCGCTGTACTGCAGCGCCAGCTGTGCCACCAGAGACCCCGGGTTAGCGCCCACGCTCTGTCGTAACTGGCCGCGACCGGGAGGTCCGTGGGGTGACGCACAATTGGCCTAGCGTGGTCCGGGTTAGGGAGGGCTTGGCCTAAGGATATCCTTGTCTCATCGCGCACCAGCGACTCCTGTGGCGGGCCGGGCGCAGTGCGTGCTAACCAAGGTTGCCAGGTGCACTGTGTTTTCTCCGACACATTGGTGCGACTGGCTTCCGGGTTAAGTTGGGCTTGGTTGGGTTGTGTATCGGAGGACGCATGACTTTCAACCTTCGTCTCTCTTGTAGCGATGAGACAAGATAGTAGCTACTAAAACAATTGGATACCACGAAATTGGGGAGAAAAAATGGGTAAAATATATATATTTTTTTAAGAAATACCTTAAGTATTCAGACCCATTGCTATGAGACTCGAAATTTAGCTTAGGTGCTTCCTGTTTCTACAACTTGATTTGGAAAGGCACACAAATGTACATAAGGTCCCACAGTTGACAGTGCATGTCAGAGCAAAAACCAAGCCATGATGCCGAAGGAATTTTCCGTAGAGCTCCGAGACAGGATTGTGTCGAGGCAAAGGGTACCAAAACATTTCTGCAGCATTGAACACAGAGGACTACATCATTCTTAAATGGAAGAGGTTTAGAACCACCAAGACTCTTCCTTGAGCTGGCCACCTAGCCTTACTGAGCAATCGGGCGAGAAGGGCCTTGTTTGGGGAGGTGACCAAGAACCCGATGATCACTCTGACAGAGCTCCAGAGTTCCTTTGTGGAGATGGGAGAACCTTCCAGAAGGACAACCTTCTCTGCAGCACTCCACCTATAAGGCCTTTATGGTAGAGTGGTGGCCAGACGGAAGCCACTCCTCAGTAAAAGGCACATGACAGCTTGTTTGTAGTTTGCCAAAAGGCACCTAAAGCACTCTCAGACCATGAGAAACAAGATTCTGGTCTGATGAAACCAATATTTAACTTTTTGGCCTGAATACCAAGCATCACATCTGGAGGAAACCTGGCACCATTCCTACGGTGAAGCACGTGGTGGCAGCGTCACCTGTGGGGATGTTTTTCAGCGGCAGGGACTGGAAGACTAGTCACGATCGAGGGAAAGATTAACCGAGCAATGTACAGAGTGATCCTTGATGAAAACCTGCTCCAGGGGACCTCAGACTGGGGCGAAGGTTCACCATCGAACAGGACAACAACCCTAAGCACACAGCCAAGACAACCCTTGAGTGGCTTCAGGACAAGTCTCTGAATGTTCTTGAGTAGACCAACCAGAGCCCGGACTTGAACCCGATCGAACATCTCTGGAGAGACCTGAAAGTAGCTGTGCAGCGATGCTCCCCATCCAACCTGACAGAGCTTGAGAAGATCTGAAAAGAAGACTGGGAGAAACTCCCCAAATACAGGTGTGCCAAGCTTATAGCATCATACCCAAGAAGAATTGAGGCTGTAATAGCTGCCAAAGGTGCTTCAACAAAGTACTGAGCAAATGGTTGGAATACTTATGTAAATGTGATATTTCAGTTTTTATTTGTAATACATTTGCAAACATTTCTAAAATCCTGTTTTTGCTTTGTCATAATGGGGTATTGTGTGTAGATTGATAAGGGAAAAACATTTTTTAATCAATTTTGGAATAAGGCTGTAAAGTAACAAAATGTGGAAAAAGTCAAGGGGTCTGAATACTTTCCGAATGCACATCATTGATGTGGCTCAATGTCTGGAATTCAATCAGCTCAGTTTGAATTGTCCAGCGAGGGTATCGTCGTCTTAGCAAGGGAGGAGAATTCTCCACCAAGGTGGACTGTGAGAGGATCACGTAAAACGCAATGATATCATTGGGCCTGCTGTCGTCTTCAAATCTGGTGGAGAAGTTGTCCCTCAGCTACTTGACGAAATCCTGCTTCACATCTGTGGCATTGCTGGGCCTGGTCAATCTCCCTGCCGTTTCTTCAGTGTGCAGAAGTGCAGCAGCCTTCCACATTACAAGTCCAAATCGAACAACTCAAGCTGCCTAGTAAAGGCCTCAAGTTTTTACACCATGCCCACGACTGTTTTCCCTCTTACTTGTAACTGCAGATTTAACCTGTTTAAGTGACAGAATATGTCAGCCAAAAAAGCTGTGTCTAGCTTGCAGTTAATGCTTCAATGTTTCTGCGTCGGGCCTCTGGGGCGGGAAGGTCACTTTGAAAGTTCCATGCTTGGATTCATAATAACGTCTGAGATTGAATTCTTTGACAACAGCGACATTTTCATTGCAAATAAATTAGTCACACCGGCTTGGCAGTGATAAAATAATATGGTAAGATGAACGCATATCTCTCTGTATATTTTTCCCTGAAACTTTCCATTATCCACCTTTCTTTTAATACTTTTTAAGAGGACAATTTATCTTTCTATCAAGCTAATTGTTCTGAACGAATGTTGACTTAAAAGAGATTAGTGTAGCCTACAGTAGTCTATGTAGACCTGTTTTCCCCCAGCAATCAACTCACAGAGAAATAGACACAAATAATTATTTAATAGAGACATGGTGATTTTATGAGCGTTATCGGATCGAAATTATTATATTATTGCCACTGAATGTATTATGTACTAATCAGATGTGTTAAAATTGTTGTTGAATTTGTAGTGTAGGCCAAACCTAGTAGATGAACCCTGATCTCCAGCCTTGTCTGAGTACCCAGAGGTAGTAAAATGCATGCTTTCAGACACACAATCCGTTTCACACAAAAAAAGCATTTTAAACTCTAAATTGTCTTCAAAAAGCGAAAAATATTCACAAAAATAGTGTAGCATTCACAACTCTACTACAGCCTTGTCTGAGTACCTAAGGCCAAATAGCCGTCTTGATATTACCTCAGTGCGAGCTGGTATAGCATATGTGGGATCTGGTATGGCATATCTACAGCCTATAGTAGTCTGAGTACCCATCGAGAAAAACATGTTTTTAGACAAATAATACATTTTCACAAAATGACTGTAGCATTCACAACTGTGCATTGTCTTCATCAGGCCTTGTAAAGCTGAAAACATGGTGTAGAAATAGTTTTGGAGTCGGTTAAAGCGTCTGCAAGTTTGAAGTAGACAAAAGGAAATGCCAATGAGCTTGTCATTGGCCAGTGAGGGTAACACGGTAACGGTATGTAGATACTGAACGTGATTGGCTACTGCAGCTTGCGGACTGGAAACCCCCTGAAAGATCAGCGTTGAAAGAAACGAAAGTTGAGCCTAACTATTGATGCTGTTCAGAGTGGTGCGGAGGAAAAAATAAACACAAAAGAACAGGAAAAGAATAAGACAAAGTGAGCCTGCTTTTCAAGACACTGGTCCTGCTTCAACAGTGATCCTGCGTCAAGTAAAGCTTAGCAGTGTTTAGCAGTCTTCAACTTGACCGTAAGTACTTTATTATTAATGTTCCATGCCGTGTATAAAACACTCCTAGACCCTGTCGCACAGGCTGGTGAAACTCAGCCTGACTTATTTGCCCTAATGCAGACAGCAGCACCATCAATCAAGCAATGGTGTAAAGTACTTAAGTAAAAATACTTTAAAGTACTACAAATGTAGTTTTTTGGGGGTATCTGTACTTTGCTTTACTATTTATATTTTTTGACAACTTTTAATTTTACTTCACTACATTCCTAAAGAAAATGATGTACATTTGACTCCATACATTTTCCCTGAAACCCAAATGTACCCGTTACATTTTGAATGCGTATCATGACATAAAATGGTAATTCGTACACTTATCAAGAGAACATCACTCGCCATCCCAACTGCCTCTGATCTGGCAGTCTCACTAAACACAAATGCTTTGTTTGTAAATGATGTCTGAGTGTTGGAGTGTGACCCTGGATATCCGTAAATAAAAAAAAACAAGAACATTGTGATGTCTGGTTTGCTTAATATAAGGAATTTTTAATTATTCATAATATAACTTTAACTTTTTATACTTAATTATATTTTAGCAACTACATTATTTTTTTTAAAACCAAATACTTTTACTCAAGTAGTATTTTACTGGGTGACTTTCACTTTTACTTGAGTCATTTTCTATTAAGGGAGCTTTACTTGAGTCATTTTCTATTAAGGGAGCTTTACTTGAGAATGTAGTACTTTTTCTAACACTGCAATCAGAGAAAGTTTCTGTGCTGGGTGGTGTTTCCCTTTTGAAACTTGAAATAAACCGGATTGATTGTTGATTGACTTTACCTACCACTGCTCTCCCTTTTGTTCACCTGGAAATTCGTATAACACCCCCCCTAGCCTACTTGGGCCCCTTGATAATCAACCAGTGGCCATTTTAATAAAATACCTCTTCTGATGTCAAAGCCAGACAGTACAACAGCCGGGATTGAGTCAAAAGCGCATTGTCGACCAGTGCACTGTACTTACTTTTGAAAATGTAGGAGAAAATCCATATTCTAGATAATAACTAAACTACACAGCCCAGTCTCTCAATTCAGCTTATGGCAATCCTTCATCACAATGCTCTTTGCATTATCTTTAATGTTGTATTTAATATCAACAGACTGACATGAACTCGGCTAATCCTCTCTAGTTTCAGACCGTTTTAAGTGATACCCACGGTGGGATGGGCAAACAAGGAATGTTATCCTCAAAATGTAAATGTAGGAAGTCAGTTTGTTTGGCAGGGTGATGTGTATCTTACAGTAAGTAGTGCAGTAGGTCATAATTCATTCAGGGTGATACTGTTAGTTTTTGTCATATTTAGACACATTGTCTTTTCTGAAATATAGAGCCATATATATGGTGACTCCTACTCAAAGGATAATGAACCAATGGCTTAACGCAGCAGAGTGTTAGGGTCTGTTGGAAATGATCAATCCAAGGAAATATAGTGCAGTGTTCATTCAAATAGGATATTGACAACAATAGTTTTTTGTAGATTTTTTAAAAGTGATCAGAGGACACCCTCCATTCAGAGATTGGGAATATTTGACCTACAGAGGATTTGTGCTGGTTTTTACTGAGAACAGAACTCAGAACCAATCTTTCACGATGGAAAACTACCAGAGCAGATGGTGCTATATTATTATGAGGACCGTTATCTATGCTAGCCAGGTCAGCTATGCATGGCCTGAGAGAGAACCACTTGACCTGCAACTGACTTCAACACGTCCATAAATTCCTGTTGACCTGCAAGTAAAGTGTTTGGTCCCACACAATGTTTTGTGTTTACTTATAATTATGATCAGATGACAACAGCTCAAGATGGCGTGGAAAACACTTTAATCAGGCTCAATGTAACACTGTGGAAGGATAAGGGCCCCTATTCAGGCACACACAGATAGGGGTCTAGGGGTGCCCTTTTCCCCCACATATAAGAAAAGTGTATTTTCAGATTGGTGGTGTTTCTTAAAGGGGTATTCTGCAAACCAAACAACAACAAATAACATAAAAATAAAAAAATCACCATGTTATTTTTGTCTATTTCTCGGTGCGTTGATTGGTGGGGGAAAACAGGTCTACATAGACTACTGTAGGCTACACTAATCTTTTAAGTCAACATTCGTTCAGAACAATTAGCTTTAAATCAAGACAAAATGTTGCTCTTAAAAAGTATCAAAAGAAAGTTGGATAATGAAAATCGAAATTTCAAGGAAGAATGTACAGAGAGATGAAAATGTCCCTGTTTGGAAATAATTAAATCTCAGAGATCATTATGGATCTAAGCATGTAACTTTCAAAGTGGCCTTCCCGCCCGAGACAGAGGCCCAGGTAGAAACACTGAAGCATTAACGGCAAGCTGATATATTCTGTCACTTAAACAGGTTAAAAGTGCAGTTATAAGTAAAAGGGAAAACAGTCGTAGAAAATGGTGTAAAAACTTGAGGCCTTTACTAGGAAGATTGAGTTGTTCGATTTGGATTAATAATCTGGAAGGCTACTGCACTTCAGCACAGTGAATAAACGACAGGGAGAGTGACCATGCCCAGCATGGTCACAGATGTGATTTCAAGATTTCATCAACCAGCTGAGGGACAACTTCTCCACCAGATTTGGCTGGGATTTGAAGACTGCACCATGCCCACGGATATCATTGCGTTTTTACGTGATCCTCTCACAGTCCGCACAGGTGGAGAATTCTCCTCCCTTGTTAAGAAAACGATACCCTCGCAGGGATGTGCTCAGGAGTGCGGAGGCCTTGTAGCGTTTTGGGTGGCATGCTCAGAGGAATACAGCACAATAAAGTAACTTGCATTTTATTTGCTAACAATGTTTGGATTGATTTACACCTGCGAGTCCTCATTTTCCTCTATGAACGCAATATAGATTCACGACAGGAAAAATATTTCATATAAGTCAATCGATGACTGCCTGCGCATCAAAATCACATCCAGCTCCCATTGAGTAAGTAACTTATTGGCCTATATGACTGTATTTAGTAAATACTAACATTATTGTGAGTGCTTATCCAGGGATATTTAGGTCTCAAGCTGACAGTATTTTCTGTTCTGTCATTACACGTCTATCTGGATACAGACATTGAGATACAGACATTGAGCTACAGACATTGAGCTACAGACATTGAGCTACAGACATTGAGATACAGACATTGAGCTACAGACATTGAGCTACAGACATTGAGATACAGACATTGAGCTACAGACATTGAGCTACAGACATTGAGCTACAGACATTGAGATACAGACATTGAGCTACAGACATTCAGATACAGACATTGAGCTACAGACATTCAGATACAGACATTGAGCTACAGACATTCAGATACAGACATTGAGCTACAGACATTCAGATACAGACATTGAGCTACAGACATTCAGATACAGACATTGAGCTACAGACATTGAGATACAGACATTGAGCTACAGACATTCAGATACAGACATTGAGCTACAGACATTCAGATACAGACATTGAGCTACAGACATTCAGATACAGACATTGAGCTACAGACATTCAGATACAGACATTGAGCTACAGACATTGAGCTACAGACATTGAGCTACAGACATTGAGCTACATACATTCAGATACAGACATTGAGCTACAGACATTCAGATACAGACATTGAGCTACAGACATTGAGCTACAGACATTCAGATACAGACATTGAGCTACAGACATTGAGATACAGACATTGAGCTACAGACATTCAGATACAGACATTGAGCTACAGACATTCAGATACAGACATTGAGCTACAGACATTCAGATACAGACATTGAGCTACAGACATTCAGATACAGACATTGAGCTACAGACATTCAGATACAGACATTGAGCTACAGACATTGAGATACAGACATTGAGCTACAGACATTCAGATACAGACATTGAGCTACAGACATTCAGATAAAGACATTGAGCTACAGACATTCAGATACAGACATTGAGCTACAGACATTCAGATACAGACATTGAGCTACAGACATTCAGATACAGACATTGAGATACAGACATTGAGCTACAGACATTCAGATACAGACATTGAGCTACAGACATTCAGATACAGACATTGAGCTACAGACATTCAGATACAGACATTGAGCTACAGACATTCAGATACAGACATTGAGATACAGACATTGAGCTACAGACATTCAGATACAGACATTGAGCTACAGACATTCAGATACAGACATTGAGCTACAGACATTCAGATACAGACATTGAGCTACAGACATTGAGATACAGACATTGAGCTACAGACATTCAGATACAGACATTGAGCTACAGACATTCAGATACAGACATTGAGCTACAGACATTGAGATACAGACATTGAGCTACAGACATTCAGATACAGACATTGAGCTACAGACAGCGCCTTTTTTCTTTAAATTATGGTTTTATGTTGGATGCTACATTTTTGTCCAATTGCAATTGTAAGTAGTCCTCATAAAAAAAATCCTACTTCTATTAGGCCAAATATTTTTTCATTGTGAAAGATGATGTTAAGCCTCATAGCCCACCTCAGCCAGTATTTCATATAGGCCTAGACTCTGAAGAAATATACTTCAATTAAGCCCTGGTGTTGTTTGTAAAGTCAAATTAAAATGAACATTAGTGTTGAACTGGTGTAGGTTTTTTATGTATGTTGCTGTGCTACACTTGCATAGCAAGACTCTTACTAGAGCTTGTGAATTCAATATAGATTTTAATACAGAGTAGCAAAGCCGTGCTGATCCATGGAACAACAAACTTATCTGAGCAAAGAGCTCTGCCTTTATAGTTTTGCAGCCTCACACACAGCATATGGTATGAAATCACTCCCCTTGTCCTTCCACCACCATTATCTTTTAGTCCGAGTTCTTGCTTGTTCACACCTAGTAACGCCCACATCTGCTTCAGGTTAGATTATAATGGTGGCAGGACCCCTTATGTAATACAAAAAATAATAAATTTATTGCATACTTCACATTTCACATGTTGGTCATTTTGCTACCATCCTCCCTCCACGTTCTCCTGTCATTAGTATGTCCAGATGTAACAAATGTAATTATGGCCTTAGCTAATGTACTCATGTACATTGTTTTAATGTAATCATTGGCATGTTTGTTTTGCCCAGAAGCAACAAATGCACTAGATTATATCATTTCTACTTCCTGTTAATGTGATTATTGTCCTGTTTTCTCAGCATAGCAACTGCACCTAGTTACATTGCATTAACTCCCACACAAGTTAGCTATATTTTCAGTACCAGGCGCTGTTCACCTCCTATTGATTGCGCCGCGGTTGCAGCTTTACGTTTCACCACCACAAAATGGTCCGCCAACTTTTTTATTAATTCACTGTATCCTGCATTCTCTCTCCACATGAATGAAGTTAAAATGTAACTTTTTCATCATTTAGATAGGGGCCAAATCATTTTGCTGGCATGCCAGATTTGGCCCGCGGGCCGCCAGTTGGGGAACCATGCCCTAAGGAAAGGGACTCTCCTCCCAGGGCTGGGTAAACGAGACCTTTCCTTCCCTGCTGAGCGAGAACACAGAACGTTTCAGCCAGTCAGGCAAGGAGCCACAGCACCTAGCCCCGCCCTCACTCTCCATTCGAACTGAATTATAAAAGCGTGGCTCGAATAATGGCCACTGCCGACCAAAATCCTTCTGCTGCTCAGACATAAGCGTAGTTGGTAACTGGAAAGCACCCTTGCTTACCTTCAGATTATAATTGTGACACATAGGCCTATGTTTTATCCCTACTCACTAAGAAAGTTTCCTATCAATTGAAATGATAGATGGTGCCCTGTTTATGGTGGAATATAGAAAACACATATTTTAAATTACACCATTAGTTACCCAATTAAATAGACATTATCATAATGTTAGGCCACTCCTCTACACCAGTAATTAAAATATTCATGCAAGTAGACCACTGATTGACCAGCTCATCCTCCTCAGGAGTATGGCATCATACTCTGAGGAAAAAGCAAGCATTTTTTTAAATGTCTGTTTGAGATACAAGTTTAAGGTGTTATTTTTTAATTTGTATATATATATGCTTTGGCCTTATATGAGTATAAGATTAGTCAACATTATTTGGGTATAACTGTCTATTTTCACTGGACAGTTACTTTAAGTCGAATAATGTTGGTGTTTTTTATGATGGGAGGGTCGGGAGCACGTGACTGGCTTCAATATTCTTTCATTGGTCACCTAAGTAAAGATGTTGCTAGAGTGCTGACCAACTTTTCAACATGTGCTCAAGCTGTAAATTCTCAAAGTATTTTGAGCTCTTAGTTTACTGACAGACTAGCTCTGGTCCAGAGCTTTTGCTGTCCCACATTCCTAATCTCAACAGGCATGGGATTTGAACCAGCAACCCTGTGGGCAATGGTTCACCTCTTTAACCTTTAGGTTGTACAGTAAATTTTTATGGTAGCCTACATATTAAATTGCTGACTGAGTAAACGCAGACTGACACTTCTTCTTTCTCCAATACTTTCCAAACATCCCACATCACTCTGTGTTACTGTATGTTGGTGGTTTCAGAAGACACATTAGTTCTCGTTCGTTAGACTAATGTTTTCCTTTTTGGTATTTTAAACTTTTCTTCCAAATTTTCCTCAGACAACGCTGAAGTGAGAGCAGAACATGGACGTGGTTGTGCGCCATAACCACAGAGGACACCAGGAGTTTGCTGTCCAGGCCGAGCACTTGAAACTGCCGTACCTAGGACTGAGACTGAAAGCTCAGGGCATTCACAACGAGTACCTCTTCAAAGACAACATCCCAAAATACCCAAGGCCAGAGTTCTGGGTTTCCCAGCTCAGACACGACACGAATGGTGGCGGGCTATTTGGCATAGCCGTCGAAAGCGAAGGGGGGTTCTGTGCTAGGGACCGAGAAGAGGGGCCAGAGGACCCAGAAGAGGGGCCAGAGGGTTTGGACCTGCTGTGGTGGAGCTTGTCTTTGGGAGCAGAGGAGATGGCCTCGGCTGAACAACGTCTGCTCCAGACCAGGTACCCTGACAGGACAGAGGAGCAGGCCAGGGAGCAGAAATCCTTCCTGCAGAGGTTCGCCACCTCACCTGCCTTCCTGGACACCTCTCGGCTGGGCTCCTACCGCTTCACCTACCCCCTGGAGGAGCTGCTTAAGAGATACCGGGAACAGGTACTGAAGTCTTGTTAATGGAACTGTTAAAACATCTGTAGAATAAACATACAGGACTGCTGGGTACATACCGAGACCATGTTAGAATTTGTGGTCAAATAATTTAAAGAAACAAGAATATGTAATTTAATGATATTGAAGGTGTTTGTCTTTTTTTTAGCTATGCGTTGGACACGAGCCAATCCTGCGTGTGTATGAGACAGTCCTGTACAAACAGGAGGTGATGTACTCAGTGCTAGTCCACAGTCACTACAACAACGACCTCTTTGAGAAGTACCCTCTCCTCCAGGACAATGACGATGGAGTCTGCGCTTACAGAGATGGACAAATCATTTGGAGACCCGAGGCCATGTGTGAGACACACAGGTTAGAGTGGGCACAACTTCTACTGGGGATGGGGGGGGGGGGGACATGACCCCTCTACATTCTGAAATTGGATGTTTGTTCCCCCCAGTTTTATCATTGCACTGTGATACAAAACGTGGCACCGGTGGGCTTTAGGACAATGTGGAAGCCTTAGAGCGGTTATCCCCCCCCCACTTCTAAAACCAAATTGCGCCCCTGGTATAATTCACAGATCAATGTAAACAATGTGCAGACTCAAAACATTTCCATGCAATGCTAAATATGTCAGTTACTTTAGATGTAACGTAGCAATAATAAGTACAAAAATCACTCTCAATTATAGCATGGGATGCTTTAATTACAATTTGAATTGACTCACACTTTTACTTCCTTTCCACAGCTTCAAACTGGTGCCAAAGCCCTACCAGAACCAGGATGTAGCCCACCTGATCCCTGATCCACAGAAACACCAGTTCTACGTTTGGGACAACATTGCTGTAGCGTTCCACATGGACGGTTCACAGGTTAGATTTCACATCAACTCTATTGATTGGATCAACAATGTTTGTACCGGAAAGTAACAGGGTGTAAAGGATTTAGTTCTAGCCCAACTCTAACACACCTGATTCAATTAAGCAACTAATTATCAAGACCTTTAGAAGTGTAATCTGTGTGTAAGTGGTGCCTGGAACAAAACCCTGCACACCCTGTATCTCTCCAGGATAGGTTTTAAGACAACTGCTTTGTTGGTATAACTTTTAAAGGTATAACAATGTTGCCAAAGCAACAAGACTTTACAATCAGCAATCAAAAGTCTAGTTATCAATTAAGATGATGAAAAATTCTGTTCCTCTCAGATGTTGAACTTCGATATGTACAATTTGAGAGGCCATCTGAGATTCTGTGAGCCAGGAACGCCACCAATTTCCCCCATCTGTGAGTTCACCACATACGAGGAGGCCAAAGACATGGTAGACTGCTATTGGCCTTACTACCATACCCCCCTGTTCTGATAAACTTACTACTACACCCCCCTGTTCTGATAAACTTACTACTACACCCCCCTGTTCTGATAAACTTACTACTACACCCCCCTGTTCTGATAAACTTACTACTACACCCCCCTGTTCTGATAAACTTACTACTACACCCCCCTGTTCTTATTTCTCCTATTTCTTGATTTGTTGTTTGGATTGTTTTCATGATTGTGTATTTGGATTGTATTTGCGAGACGTTCTACTGCACTGTTGGAGCTAGTAACACAATCTTTTCCATGCACCTGCCATAACACCTGCAAATCTGTGTACGTGACCAATAAACTTTGATTTGATGATGATTTTGAAGTTAGGTAAAGTTAAAATTATTATTCTTTCAACATGCTTCACTGGTTTAAACCCAGTAAGCTACATGTGTTTTTGTTAGTCAGCATTAGTACATTCTTTGTTAGGTTTGAGAACATATTGCTTTTGTTATTTTTGTGCCTTTGCTCTACAAGGAGCTAAAAGGACTCAAGTATTTTTTGTTAAGTTAGAATTTTTAAGAAAATAAATCTTCTACATTGGGACTAAACTATGTAGCCCAGTCTCTCAATTCAGCCTATGGCAATCTTTCATCACAATGCTCTTGACATGATCTGTAATGCTTTATTTAATCTCAACAGACTGACATGACCACTGCTACTCCTGTCTCTAGTTTCAACCCTTTGTTAATCATGATGGGCGGCCCAGGACAGAATCAGCAAACATGGAATCGTATCCTCAGTTTGTTTGGTAATGTCTTTTACAGTAGTAGTACAGTGAATAATTATTTTTGCAGGATGATATTGTCAGTTTGTTGTCACATTTAGATATTTCTCCTGTATAGAGTGAGAGAAATGGTAACTCCCACCCTGTGCAGCATTGTGTAAAGTTTCAGATGCATGGAAAGATGACTGGGAATATAGCCGAATACAAACAGTGTTGTTATTCCCCCCGCAAGGCAATCAAACAAGTGAACAGTATAAATAGTATAAAGACAAAGTGGAGTCGCAATTCCATGGCTCAGACACAAGAACTATGTGGCAGGGACTACAGGTAATCACAGACTACAAAAAGAAAACCAGCCACGTCATGAACACCAACATCTTGCTTCCAGACAAACTAAACATGTTCTTTGCCCGCTTTGAGGATAATACAGTGCCACCAAGGACTGCGCCCCCCCTCCTTCTTCGTAGCTAATGTGAGTAAGACACTTAAACGTGTTAACCCTTGCAAGGCTGCCGGCCCAGACCACAGTGGTTCCTTATGGGGGGTGATTCATGCCAGAATTAAGCTTTGTGAAGCTACTGATACCTCTCACCAAGTCACCTAACGTCTTCCTAGTGTCATAAATTAATGGCATGAATTAACATGAACTGTCAATGGAGACAAGTTTGTTTCTAAGGCATCAAACTGCCGACGCGTTCACGTCATGTGACACATACACATCATGTAGACGTAGTGTTCACGTGGTGTTCACATCGCGTAACATGTCACTGACACGCCACATGTCAGTTTGTGTTTAAGTATATTATGAATGATCTTACCATGAAAGTCTTAAAAACGCCTACATGTGTTACATGTTACGTGTTAGTTTAAGTGTCTGTGTAGTTCATCAAATTCATTTGTCGATTTAGCTAAAATAGGCCTATCACCTCAATACAAAAATTATTAGGCTAGTTGATATCGCAGCCACCATTACTGTGTAGATATGCCTATTTCAAGGGCTTCTTGGTAGCCTAGTGGTTAGAGCATTGGGCAAGTAGCTGAAAGATTGCTAAATCAAATCCTAAAGCTGGTTCTCTGGGTGACTGAATACTTGTATTTCGATTAAGGCAGCCTCCCGCAACGCTCTGATTCAGAGGGGTTGGGTTAAATGCACATTTCAATTGTGGAGGGAGTCTAGGTCTGTAGGGGCGAATTCAAAACAACTCAGAAGTCAGCAATCTCTTACTTCTGACTTCAGCGCATTCAAGACAACCTGGAACTCTGAAAAAACAAGGTCAGTCTGGGATTTTGATTTCGTTTTGACCTGAAAATCATTGATGTCATGATTTGACCTCGTTTCCCCCCCACTTCCCAGTTTACCGGATTAACAGACACAGACACAAACAACCATGCAACCCTTCATCTATACATTTCTGTGGAGATGTTTTATGGTTAAAAGCAGGGTTCGAATTGAGGGGTGTCCTGTCTGTACTATCATTAAATTGAAGACTTAGTTTTTATCAAAGATTCTCTGTAATTAGTATTACGCGATTAAACTGATTAATCATGTAACTGTAATTAACTAGGAAGTCGGGGCACCAAGGAAAATATTCAGATTACAAAGTTATAATTTCCTAATATAACTTTTCAGATATTTTATATCTGATCAATTAGTCTTCGAATTAATGAATTATTTATTTTACCTCACGTTAGTCTCATTCCAAATGTCGTAAATTGTTGGTTATCTGCACGAACCCAGTCTTCACTATGAGTCATCCATACATCAATTGTCTTAAATCATTTATTTACTAACTAAGTAATTCACAGAAATGCATAAACAAACAAACAAAGTAAATATGGTTACAAGAAATGATAAGGGAATGTGCCCTAGTGGGCTAAACCGGCATGGCGGCTTGTTGTACAAAAGGGAAGTGGGGGTCGACTGAGAAGACAACAGACAGTTGATAATTATAACAATTGAAATGCTAATCCTTTGCACATGAACCCTCACTCATTCGGGAACAATTGCAATCAATGTACACTGTTCAAAAAAATAAAGGGAACACTAAAATAACACATCCTAGATCTGAATTAATTAAATATTCTTATTAAATACTTTTTTCTTTACTTAGTTGAATGTGCTGACAACAAAATCACACAAAAATGATCAATGGAAATCAAATTTATCAACCCATGGAGGTCTGGATTTGGAGTCACACTCAAAATTAAAGTGGAAAACCACACTACAGGCTGATCCAAGTCAAAATGAGGCTCAGTAGTGTGTGTGGCCTCCACGTGCCTGTATGACCTCCCTACAACGCCTGGGCATGCTCCTGATGAGGTGGCGGATGGTCTCCTGAGGGATCTCCTCCCAGACCTGGATTAAAGCATCCGCCAACTCCTGGACAGTCTGTAGTGCAACGTGGCGTTGGTGGATGGAGCGTGACATGATGTCCCAGATGTGCTCAATTGGATTCAGGTCTGGGGAACGGGCGGGCCAGTCCATAGCATCAAAGCCTTCCTCTTGCAGGAACTGCTGACACACTCCAGCCACATGAGGTCTAGCATTGTCTTGCATTAGGAGGAACCCAGGGTGAACCGCACCAGCATATGGTTTCACAAGGAGTCTGAGGATCTCATCTCGGTACCTAATGGCAGTTAGGCTACCTCTGGCGAGCACATGGAGGGCTGTGCGGCCCCCCAAAGAAATGCCACCCCACACCATGACTGACCCACCGCCAAACCGGTCATGCTGGAGAATGTTGCAGGCAGCAGAACGTTCTCCACGGCGTCTCCAGACTCTGTCACGTCTGTCACGTGTTCAGTGTGAACCTGCTTTCATCTGTGAAGAGCACAGGGCGCCAGTGGCGAATTTGCCAATCTTGGTGTTCTCTGGCAAATGCCAAACGTCCTGCACGGTGTTGGGCTGTAAGCACAACCCCCACCTGTGGACGTCGGGCCCTCATGGAGTCTGTTTCTGACCGTTTGAGCAGACACATGCACATTTGTGGCCTGCTGGAGGTCATTTTGCAGGGCTCTGGCAGTGCTCCTCCTTGCACAGAGGCGGAGGTAGCGGTCCTGCTGCTGGGTTGTTGCCATCCTACGGCCTCCTCCACGTCTCTTGATGTACTGGCCTGTCTCCTGGTAGCGCCTCCATGCTCTGGACACTACGCTGACAGACACAGCAAACCTTCTTGCCACAGCTCGCATTGATGTGCCATCCTGGATGAGCTGCACTACCTGAGCCACTTGTGTAGGTTGTAGACTCCATCTCATGCTACCACTAGAGTGAAAGCACCGCCAGCATTCAAAAGCATCCAAAGCATCCAAAACATCATCCAGGAAGCATAGGAACTGAGAAGTGGTCTGTGGTCACCACCTGCAGAACCACTCCTTTATTGGGGGTGTCTTGCTAATTGCCTATAATTTCCACCTGTTGTCTATTCCATTTGCACAACAGCATGTGAAATGTATTGTCAATCAGTGTTGCTTCCTAAGTGGACAGTTTGATTTCACAGAAGTGTGATTGACTTGGAGTTACATTGTGTTGTTTAAGTGTTCCCTTTATTTTTTTGAGTAGTGTATATATTTACGCTCAGTGTGTCGTCTTGATCGCTGCTGAAAAGTTAGTTTCTGTTGGAGAGTTTCCGTCCTCTCTCTCTCTCTGTCGTGGTTAGGATAGATTGTTCAGAGTGACATTCATTAATTTCGTTATAGAATGTATGTTTCGGCGGTTGTCATTCTTTGCGTTCAATGATACCGAATTCCTAGCTGCAGACTAGTAATTAATATCAAAGACTTGTTCTTATTCTGTCAGTATCGATAGTCTAATAGTTTAACCACGTGGTATGGTTAAAAGATTCAGAAATGGTCTGCAACCTTTGTCCTCTCGTAATGGAGAAAAACATGGTCTGTTGAGAATTTCTCAGTTGGGGTTGGGGTTTTATTCAGGAGTTGCAGAAAAGGGCCTGTCCCAGGATGCCTGACCCTAACTGGGCTCATGGGCGGTCCTCTGATTTACTTAAACTCAAAAGGGAATTGGAGTTTCCTTCATTAAACAGTCCAAAATCACATTACACAATTTTACAAACAGTGTCATCCTCACTCATTCATCTTATACAACAATTAGATGTAAACCTCATATCTGAGGCTATTATATAAACAGTGTTATGGTAATGTGGCCGCACCGTATCCCATGAGTTTTTCCAAGTTGTAACAAACGGACCAGTTCGTAGCTGAATTATTCACCGATCTTTTATACCTTCTCCGGAACATAAATGTTGTTCGAACCTCAAGTTCTGTGAGGTGGAAGAAATTCCTTTGTTCTCTATGACACTTCACTCTGTCTCTATACTGTGTGGCCATGAGGCAGGGTCTTCCCTGGGAATTTACGACCTCTCTGACCACAGCAGCCTACTTGAAGGAGGCAGGGAGAGGGGGATGGGGCTTGCTGTACCCAAGAAGGGCAACGTCATGACAGGGGGTATGTGAGGATATAGGCCTTGTTATAGAGACGTGCAAAAAGCATATGCTACCACTTGTTTGCTTAGGTTGAGGAAAAACAATGGTCCATATTATATAAAGCGAACTAGGCTATAACAATGATTAACTCCACAATTATTTCAGCATAGTCTACTAGCCTATCGAAGGTCTTGCGCAGCCTAAACATCACAGGAAAATGTGGTTGGTTTATTAAATGCTTTGCAATTTAGAGCTATGCCTAACGCAAAATACCAAAAAGTTAGAATTGGTGTGGGCCTACGCATCGACCAAACAGTTTAACAAATAAATACATATATTATTCAGGAGAATCCCATTGAATCAGGCTATTCATTTCAGTGCAATTGCGTTCTTACTCATATTCTTAGACTAAACGGAACCGAAAACACCCCAGCCTGTTTTGATCACAGATCATGATGAAGCCTGAACATTTAAGCTGTCTGTCATTGATTTGGCCAACAATTGCCTATAGATTTGATACACGTGAAGACCTATATTTAATCTGGAATTGACAAACAAAAGCATGAATAGGATCCCGATTTTTTTCCCCCACGTCATATTTATTACCAATTAGGCTAAATTTATTCCTACTAATTTGCATAGGCTAACCATTGCGATTAATGTTATTTACCATCTTCTGCTTTTTATGAATAAACAGGCATCAGTGTAAACATAATATCATTACCATGACCTATACACACATTAATGTTACTTACCTTACAGATCACAAAGTGAGCTAATTTCCACTCCATTCATATGCAAATACATTTGATTCATACACTGGCTTGTCTGGCTGTCATGTTTTCATTTTAAACAGGCATTCCCTTATTTACACTTTTTATTTACACGCTTTTCAACCGTTCGCTGCCCGCACCTGCCCGCCCGACTAGCATCACCAACCTGGACGGTTCTGACCTATAATTTGTGGACAACTACAAATACCTAGGTGTCTGGCTAGACTGTAAACTCTCCTTCCAGGCTCATATTAAACATCTCCAATCCAAAATCAAATCTAGAATCGACTTTCTATTTTGCAACAAAGCCTCCTTCACTCACCCCGCCAAACTTACCCTAGTAAAACTGACTATCCTACCGATCCTCGACTTTGGCTATGTCATCTACTAAATAGCCTCCAATACTCTACTCAGCAAACTGGATGCAGTCTATCACAGTGCCATACCAAATCACCTTATTCCACCCACCACTGCAACCTGTATGCTCTCGTCGACTGGCCCTCGCTACATATTCGTCGCCAGACCCACTGGCTCCAGATCATCTATAAGTCTATGCTAGGTAATGCTCCACCTTATCTCAGCTCACTGGTCACGATAACAACACCCACCCGTAGCACATGTTCCAGCAGGTACAGTGGGGAGAACAAGTATTTGATACACTGCAGATTTTGCAGGTTTTCCTACTTACAAAGCATGTCTGTAACAGAGGTCTGTAACATGGGTACACTTCAACTGTGAGAGACAGAATCTAAAACAAAAATCCAGAAAATCACATTGTATGATTTTTAAGTAATTAATTTGTATTATAATCACCTACCAACCAGTAAGAATTCCGGCTCTCACAGACCTGTTAGTTTTTCATTAAGAAGCCCTCCTGTTCTCCACTCATTACCTGTATTAACTGCACCTGTTTGAACTCGTTACCTGTATAAAAGACACCTGTCCACACACTCAATCAAACTGACTCCAACCTCTCCACAATGGCCAAGACCAGAGAGCTGTGTAAGGACATCAGGGATAAAACTGTAGACCTGCACAAGGCTGGGATGGGCTACAGGACAATAGGCAAGCAGCTTGGTGAGAAGGCAACAACTGGGCGCAATTATTAGAAAATGGAAGAAGTTCAAGATGACGGTCAATCACCCTCAGTTTGGGGCTCCATGCAAGATCTCACCTTGTGGGGCATCAATGATCATGAGGAAGGTGAGGGATCAGCCCAGAACTACACAACAAGACCTGGTCAATGACCTGAAGAGAGCTGGGACACAGTCTCAAAGAAAACCATTAGTAACACACTACGCTGTCATGGATTAAAATCCTGCAGCGCACACAAGGTCCCCCTGCTCAAGCCAGCGCATGTCCAGGCCAGTCTGAAGTTTGTCAATGACCATCTGGATGATCCAGAGGAGGAATGGGAGAAGGTCATGTGGTCTGATGATACAAAAATAGAGCTTTTTGGTCTAAACTCCACTCGCCCTGTTTGGAGGAAGAAGAAGGATGAGTACAAACCCAAGAACACCATCCCAACCGTGAAGCATGGAGGTGGAAACATCATTCTTTGGGGATGCTTTTCTGCAAAGGGGACAGGACGACTGCACCGTATTGAGGGGAGGATGGGGCCATGTATCGCAAGATCTTGGCCAACAACCTCCTTCCCTCAGTAAGAGCATTGAAGATGGGTTGTGGCTGGGTCTTCCAGCATGACAACAACCCAAAACACACAGACAGGGCAACTAAGGAGTGGCTCCGTAAGAAGCATCTCAAAGTCCTGGAGTGGCCTAGCCAGTGTCCAGACCTGAACCCAATAGAAAATCTTTGGAGGGAGCTGAAAGTCTGTATTGCCCAGCGACAGCCTCGAAACCTGAAGGATCTGGAGAAGGTCTGTATGGAGGAGTGGGCCAAAATCCCTGCTGCAGTGTGTGCAAACCTGGTCAAGAACTACAGGAAACGTATGATCTCTGTAATTGCAAACAAAGGTTTCTGTACCAAATATTAAGTTCTGCTTTTCTGATGTATCAAATATTTATGTCATGCAATAAAATGCAAATTAATTACTTAAAAATCATACAATGTGATTTTCATTTTAGATTTCGTTTCTCACAGTTGAAGTGTACCTATGATAAAAATTAAAGACCTCTACATGCTTTGTAAGTAGGAAAACCTCCAAAATCGGCAGTGTATCAAATACTTGTTCTCCCCACTGTATATCTCACTGGTCATCCCCAAAGCCAACACCTCATTTGGCCACCTTTCCTTCCAGCTCTCTACTGCCAGTGACTGGAACGAATAGCAAAAATAGCTGAAGTTGGAGACTTTTATTTCCCTCACCAACTTTAAACAATCTGCTGTCTGAGCAGCTGTGCATAATCCATCTGTAAATAGCCCACTCAATATACCTACCTCATCCCCATACGTTTTTTAATTTACTTTTCTGTTATTTTGCACACCAGTATCTCTACTTGCACATCATAATCTGCTCATTTATCACTTCAGTGTTCATCTGCTAAATTGTAATTATTCGCTCCTATGGCCTATTTATTGCCTACCTCCTTATGCCTTTTGCACACACTGTATATAGACTTTTTCCCCCCTACTGTGTCATTGACTTGTTTATTCCATGTGTAACTCTGTGTTGTTGTCTGAGTCACACTGCTTGTCACGACTTCCGCCGAAGTCAGCTCCTCTCCTTGTTCTGCATCGCCGCTCCATTATTCATATATCCATTTGGCTTGTATTGTTTCCATACACACCTGGTTGTCATTTCCCCAATCAATCTACTTGTATTTAACCCTCTGTTTCCCATCATGTTTTGTGTGTAATTGTTTCATGTTATTGTGTTTTTTTACGCGCTTTACTTTTGTTATGTTCTGTGTTTTGAGCGCGTTTGATTTATGTAGCTGCTCTCATTTTTCGAACTAAAATAAAAGTGCGCCTGTTTACATCACTCTACTCTTCTGCACATGACTTCGCCTATACACCTGATGACAGAATTACACATCAAAACATGATGGAAAACAGAGGGTTAAATACAATGGAACAAGACAAGACAAATGGATATGAAAAATTGAGCGGCGATGGCTAGAAAGGCGGTGACGTCGATCGGCGAACGAACAAGGAGAGGAGCCGACTTCGGCGGAAGTCGTAACAGCTTGCTTTACCTTGCCCAGGTCGCAGTTGTAAATGAGAACCTGTTCTCAACTAGCCTACCTAGTTAAATAAAGGTGAAAAAAATGTATGATTTAAAAAACATTATAGCTAATTAGTACACCCTTGTGGTTGAGTATGTCTATTGTATGTCTTATGATACAAATACCATCAAGGGATACGTTAGAATTTACAATAACGAACACCTTATGAAACAGCTGTGAAAACCAATCTATAAATATTTTAGACTTAAATACATAACCATTTATATATTTTTGGTACAATTTTGGTCAATTTACTTTCAGATTTTTTGTACACTCACATGGCAATCATAGACTAAAATACAGAATTCTGGTGTGTGGAATAGAGAGGAGGTGGGTATTGTGTGGATGGGAGGTTCTGCCTGCCACTTGTTTTTCAACAGGTAGTGGACTTGAAGAGGGAAACTGCAAAGTCCAGGAACTGCTCCCCTCTTTGTTCTGAGTGTTTGCAGTGATAATGTTTTTAGCTAATCTGTGCAGCTCACATTGTGTACCCAGTATGATAGTGTTCTTGCTCTTTCTTAGCAGATAATGACAACATGACATTAACAGTAGCTGATGTAATGAAAAGTTGTAGGGTGGTTGGTAATGGAGGACATCAGGTGGATCCATATCTGGGTGTTAGGACCCCAGTACCCCTAGGTCCTGGAGAACAGGAGCAGAGTAAAGGGAACAGGGTAGGAGACAGACATAATAATTTATAATCATTTAACCTGTGTTTGCTTGTTTATCAGCTATGTAAAAATACAGTTATTGAATTATTTAATTTAAAATGTTTGATTAGACATGTAATAATGTTAATGGCAGACAGAAAATAAAGGATACCTGTCTCATTTTTTATGTCAGTGGGGCTGGTAAAGGATGGTCCCTAGAAAATATAGAGATGAGTTGTGAGAGAAACTCCAGGGTGGTGTCATGACAACTGGAGGCATACACCTTAACAGTACCAACCTGGAAGTGGCGGTTACTTAATGTGACCCAGTGGTTAGCCTTGAGATTGACTATTTGGAGAAACCCTGGGCTAGTGTTGGTACTGCTGACAGCATGGTAATTCCGCCCACCACGAGGCTGCAAATGCAAATAGTTTTCATCTGAGATTTTTATATTTCACCTTAACGGATGTTGACCCCAGCTAGGAGCAAAAGAGTGTAACAGTATAGCTACTGTTCCTCTCCTCACCCCTACCTGGGCTCGAACCAGGGACCCTCTGCACACATCAACAACTGACACGCACCAGGCCACGGCCCTTGCAGAGCAAGGGGAACAACTACTTCAAGGTCTCAAGAGCGAGGGATGTCACCGATTTAAATGCTATTAGCACGCACTACCGCTAACTAGCTAGCCATTTCACATCACTCATCCCCCTTTTGACCTCCTCCTTTTCCTCAGCAACCAGTGATCCGGGTCAACAGCATCAATGTAACAGTTTAACTTTGGTCCGTCCCCTTGCCCCTACCCGGGCTCGAACCAGGGACCCTCTGCACACATAGACAACTGACACCCACAAAGCATCATTACCCATCGCTCCACAAAAGCCACGGCCCTTGCTGAGCAAGGGGAACCATTACTTCAAGGTCTCAGAGCGAGTGACGTCACCGATTGAAACGCTATTAGTGCGCACCACCGCTAACTAGCTAGCCATTTCACATCGGTTACAAGAGCAGCAAGCTTTCCTGGGTCTCGCCTTCCTTTCATCCTTCTTCCATGTCATTCACCCAGATGTCAAAACACTTGGTCCCCTTGATTCTTCTCAGGTGGCTCTCCTTCTCATGTGCCCTGTCCATGTTCAGTCTCACCTTGATTGATATAAATAAATGCAATTATATTTCATATTATCACATATTATATCTCTTGGAAGGCCAGAAAATAAATGAACAGTGGACAATAATTTTTACCTGGTCAAAAACCTCCACATCCTTCTCAGTCCGTGCCTGAAGGGGATCTTCGAAGGCATTCTGATCTGGTTCGACTACTTCCACCACATCAGGTGGAGTATTAGTGACCTCAAAGTACAATATACAAAAACAGCAAAAGAAAAACACGAAGTAAATAAAAAAATATATACTACAGTATATGCAATAATGTTATATACAATTTCATTGTTTACGTCAGTTAACTGCTGTGGCTCCCCTCCATACAGCAGATGATTTAGTGAATACTCTGGAGGCATGGACACTGCTGTGTTGTGTGCAAAGATAATTACCTTCAGATTGTCCTTCCACCATTCCTGGTACCCGTCAAGGGACTTGCCCATGGCAGTCCCGTTGGTCCATTAATTCCTCCCCGCACTTGCCATGAGGTGCGTGTCCCCAGCCCGGAGTCACCATACATCTACACGTTCACATTATATAACTCACTGTCCTTTCGGCGTCAATTTCGAACCCCCCCTCCCCTCTAAATTACTGGATGTCTATGCGAAACAATACTACAACCATTACATTTAACTGACATTGACTAAAACTAACTAGGCTAGAGCTAACTACTATGGCGCTTAGCCAAGCTAAATTTGGTTAGCATCAAGCTACCGAACTGTTAAAACGCTATTTTCGTACAAATATTAACACTAACACATTTTATCGTGTCATCACATATTTACATATATTACCTCAAGTAAACTGAGCCTTTGTTCATAGAAAATAAAATTGTATCCATAACGTTGAAAAAAAAAGTACAGAAAGTTTGGACGTCATGTAAACCATTAGCAACCTAGCCTAACTCCTTTAATTTACTTACAATGGGGGAATACCAACCAATTTTTCACTCAGTTAAAATTACCTTCAAACGTCACCAAACTCATGGACTATGTAAATAACCACGTTACCTCAATATTTTGAGTCATATTGCATTTTTGCACATTACATACTTGAAATAAAAGGGTAAAATTATGAGACTGAGAAACGTTCGTTTTCAGAACTAGTCATTTTCCATAATGAAGAAGAAATGGTAAATATCTCCCCAACTCACTTATTGACGTCACAGCTCCCCTACCGGCAGAAATGATATACATACATTAAATACAAATACCTGGGAGGCAAAATAAACAAAATTTAAAAAAAAACAAAATATGACCATACATATGTGTGTCACATACACATGGCATATGCTTGAGTACGACCTTGACATTTCTGATCTGCTTGTCTCTATAAATGAACACTAGAACATTGGTAGCCAGAATTAGCTATTTCAAATCTAACTTTGTCACATGCGCAGAATACAAGTGTAGACCTTACCGTGAAATGCTTACTTACAAGCCCTTAACCAACAGAACAGTTCAAGAATAGTTTAAGAGAATATTTATTAAATAAAGTAAAAAATGAAATAAAAAATAATAAAAAGTATCACAATAACATAACAATAACGAGGCTATATACAGGGGGAACCGGTACTGAGTCAGTGTGCGGGGGTACAGGTTGAAGTCATTTGTAGGGGTGAAGTGACAATGCATAGATAATAAATAGCGAGTAGCAGCATTGTACAAAACAGATGGAGGGGAGTCATGATGTGCAAGTTAGACATATTTTGTCCGCATGTTTTTTTATATTTTATTGAACCTTAATTTAACTAGGCAAGTCAGTTAAGAACAAATTCTTATTTTTCAATGACGACCTACCCAGGCCAAACTCTAACCCGGATGACGCTAGGCCAATTGTGCGCTGCCCTATGGTACTCCCAATCACAGCTGGTTGTGATACAGCCTGGAAACGAGGGGTCAGTAGTGATGCCTCTTACACTGAGATACCACTGCGCCACTCAGGAGTCCCAAGCATGTTTTTTTGTTTGTTGGTCCTGTCAATGTTGAGTGATCACACATGCCTCAGCACACATAGGTTACTTTGCCTGCTTGCAAATATGTGCTAAAAGCGGGGATGTTTCATAGTATTTCTGATTATCTCACCACCACCAATTAATTTTATTTTTCATATATATCCACGAACCACGACTCCAATATAGGCCTACACTCAGATAAAAAGGTACTATCTGCAAACGAACAGGATTTTTCCGCAGTCCCTATAAGGGAACCCTTTTCTTGGAACCCCTTTCTCCAAGAGTGTACTCATCAAGTTTAGCCTGTTAAGTTCACACCATTTGATTCCGTCCTCTAACATCTGCCTGGTATTCAAGATAACATGCAACATAGCACCACCACCTTTGAAGGTTTTCGTCAACCTCTGCTCAGACTTAAATTGCAGTGTTCCAAGAACCTCCACCAGGGGTGACTGTAGTATCCCCAAACAGACAAAAAGGAGACACAAGAGGCACCCCACACTCATTTTAGATCCCAGGGGTCTTTATTTTCATACTCTATGCTCTCACTCTCATCACTATCTCCTTTGCCATCTTATCAAGTCTTTACTTAGAACTCCACACACACATACACACACACACACACACACACACACACACACACACACACACACACACACACACACACACACACACACACACACACACACACACACACACACACACACACACACACACACACACACTATAGTATCTTGCTTACATTTCAGGCATCCAACTGAGGCCTTGGATGGATCATGTTACACTGAGTTGGGCACAGGGATATATGTACAGTCATTTTTAGTGTGGTGGCAAAGTAGTTGAACAGGAGAAGAGGATGTGGTTACTTGTGGAGGGAGAACAAGTGAGGGTGGTGGGTTGAGCACCTGCAGTGAAGCTGATTGATGCTCTGGCTCATCACATCTTGACTAAAAGAAAGAGATTTTGAAATTAGTTCGACATTGCCATAGTTCAACAGCTGAAAGACGTCATTAACATACTCCGAGAGATTGCAATATATTTAGTATTCACTGAATGAAGTAGCCTACCCATCCCCATTTACAATTATATTCATCAATGAAATATATGATAATATAGCACATTCAATTACATTATTATTGTAGACTATAGACTACTCCTGTATCTACCTTGTACAATAACGTAATCATTGAATGAAATAGCGTACCCATCCACATTTACATTTTAATTGATCAATTAGATAAATAATACTAGCACATGAAGCTACATTGTTGTAGAATAGGCTACTACTGTATCCACACTATATTAGGATACCGTCGTGATTGTCAGGCCTGATTTTAGGTCTTCGATCGAAGTAGCATGTTGTACCTCGTTTCCCTTCTTCAGTGAACATTAGTTATTTAATTATTCCCTTAAATAAATAATACTAGCACATCAAATTACGTTATTGTACACTAGCCTACTCCGCTATCGACACAGTAAATAATATAGCCTACGTGCTTTCGACAACACGTTATCAACAAAAATATATTATTTTCAAATAAACCACATTTCCCTTAACACAGTAGACCTAAATATTTCCTAACAATATCACCACTTAAATACAGCCTACTTACTCCTCAATTGGATCAAGGACATCTTGGTAATTACTTTAATTGTCTCTAATAAGGAAACTATCTGGGGCATAATAAGGAAACTATCTGGGGCAGACACTCTAAAATCGCTTCTTCCACTTGTAAAAAAACAAACAAACAAATGAATGTCTGTGTTGCCGCCTAGCTCTCAAATACCGTGCCAGTCTCTCTCTCTCTATGAATGGTCACTGTTATCCAGATTCCTTGGAACGTCCTTACCATGAACCCTACACTAACACTAAACTAACACTATCCGGATTCCTTGGAACGTCCTTACCATGAACCCTAAACTAACACTAAACTAACCCTAAACTAACACTAAACTAACACTATCCGGATTCCTTGGAACGTCCTTACCATGAACCCTAAACTAACACTAAACTAACCCTAAACTAACATTAAACTAACACTAAACTAACACTAAACTAACCCTAAACTAACACTAAACTAACACTTAACTAACACTAAACTAACCCTAAACTAACACTAAACTTAACCATTTTATACATTTATACTTGATAGAGATAGGGACATCCCAAGGATCCTGGATAGCACGAACCCTCTGGGAAAACATATGAACTCCTCAGTAAATAATATTGCCTACTTGCTTTCGACCATACGTTATCAACAAAAAATCATTATTTCCAAATAAACCAAATTTGCCAAAACCTCACTAGGGTAGGGACACTATTTTCACCTCAGGATGAAAAGCGTGCCCAAAGTTAACTGCCTGTTACTCAGGCCCAGAAGCTAGGATATGCATATAATTGGTAGATTTGGATAGAAACCACTCTAAAATCAACATTATTTCTAAACAAACCAAATTTGCCTTAACATAGTAGGCCTAAATATTTCCTATCGATATCACAACTTAAATATAGCCTTCTTACTCTTCAATTGGATCAAGTAGATCTTGGTCATTATTTTCATTGTCTCTAATGAAACTATCTGGGGCAGAGACTCGAAAATCGCTTCTACCTCTTGTAAAAAACAAAAAATAAATAGCACATATTGTCAAGCCCTCACCTTAGTACTCATTGTTTTCTTTATTATTTTAGTTAGGTCAGGGTGTGACATGGGTGATGTATGTGTTTTTGTTCCTGTATGTCTATGGTTAGTTGCCTGTGTCTGCACTTATTTATATATAGCTTCACGTTCATTTTGTTGTTTTGTAAAGTTTGTTTAAGTGTTCTTCGTTAATAAATAGAAGAATGTATTCACATCACGCTGTGCCTTGGTCTCCTCCATCCAAAAAACGTGACAGAATAACCCACCAAACAAGGACCAAGCAGCGTGAATGGGAGGAACAGTGCTTGGTGAAAAAATGGACCCGGCAGAAGGATGAGTGGGTAACAACCTGGGAGGAGATAGAGAGGTGGTCGATCGATCCAGGGAGAGTGCCAGAGCCCGCCTGGGATTCAATGGAACAGTGCGAGGAGGGATACAGGAGAATGGAGGAACGGCGATGATATAAGGGTACACGGCTAGCACGGAAGCCCGAGAGGCAGCCCCAAGATTTTTTTGGGAGGGCACACGAGGAGATTGGCTGAGTCAGGTAGGAGACCTAAGCCAACTCCTCATGCTTACCGTGGGGAGTGTGTTACTGGTCTGGCACCATGTTATGCAGTGGAACGCACGGTGTCTCCAGTGCGCATTTCTAGCCCGGTGCGCTCTATTCCAGAATGGGCATCCAGCCAGGAAGGAGGGTGCCGGCTCAGCGCTCCTGGTCTCCAGTATACCTCCATGGACCAGGATATCCTGCGCCGGCTCTGCGTACTGTGAGTCTGCACAGCCCTGTGCGTCCTGTGCCAGTGCCCTGCATTTGCAGGGCAAGTATAAACATCCAGCCAGAACGGGTTGTGTCAGCTCTACACTCCAGACCTCCAGTACGCCTCCACAGCCCAGTATGTCCTGTGCCTGCTCCCCGCTCTCGCCCTGAGGTGTGTGTCCTCAGCCCGGTACCACCAGTGCCGGTACCACGCACCAAGTCTCCAGTGCGTCTCCAGGGTCCAGTACTCCCTGTTCCTGCTCCTCGCACACGCCCTGAGGTGCGTGTCCCCAGCCCAGGTACCACCAGTGCCGGTACCACGCACCAGGCCTCCAGTGCGTCTCCAGGTTCCAGTACTGCCTGTTCCTGCTCCTCGCACTCACCATGAAGGGCATGTCCCCAGCCCGGTACCACCAGTGCCGGCACCACGCACCAGGCCTACAGTGCGCCTCGCCAGTCCAGAGCGTCCGGCAACAGTACCCAGTCCAGAGCTTCCGGCAACAGTACTCAGTCCAGAGCTTCCGGCAACAGTACTCAGTCCAGAGTGTCCGGCAACAGTACCCAGCCCAGAGCGTCCGGCAACAGTACCCAGCCCAGAGTGTCCGGCAACAGTACCCAGCCCAGAGCGTCCGGCGACAGTACCCAGTCCAGAGCGTCCAGCAACAGTACCCAGTCCAGAGTGTCCGGCAACAGTACCCAGTCCAGAGTGTCCGGCAACAGTACCCAGTCCAGAGCGTCCGGCAACAGTACCCAGTCCAGAGTGTCCGGCAACAGTACCCAGTCCAGAGTGTCCGGCAACAGTACCCAGTCCAGAGCGTCCGGCAACAGTACCCAGCCCAGAGCGTCCGGCGACAGTCTACAGACCGGAACCTCACGCCCTGACCTTAGTGCCCTTTGTTTTCTTTATTATTTTAGTTAGGTCAGGGTGTGACATGGGTGATGTATGTGTTTTTGTTCCTGTATGTCTATGGTTAGTTTCCTGTGTCTGCACTTATTTATATATAGCTTCACGTTCATTTTGTTGTTTTGTAAAGTTTGTTTAAGTGTTCTTCATTAATAAATAGAAGAATGTATTCACATCACGCTGCTCCTTGGTCTCCTCCATTCAACGAACGTGACACATATGAACTCCTCTGAACGCCATGGACACAACTCTTATTGGTTGTCTGATGTGGAACTGGTAACAACACAGTCTGTGATTGGCAAACAACATTTAGATCTGTAAACTGCGAGATAAGATAACATACCATGCCATGAGGTGTTGAGGGAAAAACGGATTATCTATAGATTGGGCATGATCTTTTTTAGGCCATCAGCAATAACAGGAAATACTACAAACTACATTATAGTTCAAGGTGGCAACGTCGGAATGTCTGCTTGCGCAGCAAAAATGGTACGTTTCTAACATTTATGGTTGAGATTAAATTAATATCAATATAAACTATGCACATTGTGACTTTCATTAACACGCAATGCAGGCGTCACACAGACGTTAGTCAGGCGTTGGTATCATGTCATGTAAGTCAGACACGAAACGCAGGAGTCATGTTAGGTGGTATGTTTGCCTAGGCTTATATGTCCCTTATCACTCCCCATAGTTCCTCCTTTAAAAGTTGCGAGCTTACACCGCGGGACTTAGAGGTACCCAGCGCCATGGCTTCATTACTCCAGACCACCACAAGGGGGAGTTAGAGCACTCATTATGCATTTGGGTCCCAAGGTTTTTATATGACCAATCATATCGAGTGGTTCCAATGACGAATTTGATGCGAGCCACCTGTCTCTGGTGACTTTCTTCAGCAAAAATGGCTGACAAAACATTAGGGTGGAAGCAAATGTAAGTAATTATAACATCAAAACGAGTCAGGCTAAAAATGTACAATTGAAAGATATATGTTAGTTAATGTAGAGACAAACGATTGTGCATATTTATTGTCATAAAGTTAATATAAGGAAAAGTTCAAGTTAATGTTGTTATTCTTTCAACATGCATCACTGGTTTACATGACCTCTGCTACTCCTGTCTCTAGTTTCAGCACTTTTTAAATCATGATGGGCAGCCCAGGACAGAATCGGCAAACATAGAATTGTATCCTTTTTGGCAATGTCTCTTCAGCAGAGAATTATTTTTGCAGGCTTTATTGTTAGTTTGTTGTCACATTTAGATGTTTCTGCTGTATAGAACGAGAGAAATGGTAACTCCCACCCTGAGCAAAGTTTCAGATGAATGTCACAGAGGGTAGAGTCAAAATCAAGGCCCTAGTGAGAATTGAATTCACAACCCCTGGTTTACAAGACCAGTGCTCTAACCACTGAGCTATGGAGCCATACAGCTGCGTATGAATAATTGGAACGCTATAAAGAACACACCCATCATAGAGTTAAAAAAAGAGACACACCTAAGTAACCAAACATGCAGGTTTCCCAGTCTGGCTCCTACAGTAAAAGCAGATTCCTTGTCATAATTTGTTATACATTTAATGACAAACTCTCCCAGGTCTATGTGACCCACAGGCAGGTCTGGTCTAGTGGTCAACATTCTTCAGAATTCTCCTTTAACAGTCTCCTCTCCTCCTTTCCTTGTCTCCTCTCCTTCATGACCATCTATTTTGTTATTTTTAGGGGTAGATCAGCTTTAATACTGCAGATAGATTGTGTGTCCTTTCAATGTAACTGTCTGCATCACAGTATATTTTACATTAGTCATATTTTTATATTTGTAATTTTAGTCCCACCCTTCAGCTACCATCAACCCCTCCCTCCAATCTCTGAAAACCATACTAGGCCTGTATTGGCTACTCAACCATTTGCCTTGGGAAAGGGGGAAGGATGGATGTGTATACTGGAAAGTTTTTACCATGTTAAACCCAACTCAACCCTTTGTAGGACTCTGTCTCTAGTGTTCCCGGAAGTCCCTCCTCAAAAGGCTCCATGGGGTGTTAAGGCATATGGAGTTAACTACAGTTGCATCACTGGTACAGGTAGGGGTTTTGACTATGGGCGGTTGCCTGCAGCAGATTGTAGTAATTACATAACCATTAATGCCACCTGGCCAGTGAAAGGCTTGAATCAAACTAAGGGTGTTGCTGATGTATGGTGGATGTGTGGCCCAAACAGGCATTTGACACCTGTCCTTAGAGGTAACTGTCAGGGTACGTGTGCTTCAGCCAGTCTGATAATACCACTAACCATTATTGAAGTTACAGCTAATCAGCTCCTGGGATCTACTAGAAAAGCACCTAATGATGTTCACCCGTACTCCAGATGTAAGCGTGATGCACCTTGGTCTGAGGAAACAGATAATATACATTTCAACCTACTAGGTTTACCAGTAGGTGTTCCTTAGGAATTCTAGGCCCTAAACAGGAATGATGGTTTATGGCATCTACTACCAATTCTTGGCCCTGCTATTGTGGATGGCAAACAGACCTCATGGATAAATTATATATACTATAAACAACAACGTTTTGTTAATTACACCCACACAACTCTTACTGGTATTGCTGAGCAATTGGAGGCTTCTACCAGGACCGCCAGGCAGAATAGGTTGGCTTTAGATATGATCCTGGCCAGCCAAGGAGGGGTTTACAAAATGTTTGGTGAACAATGTTGTACATTTATACCTAACAATACCAGTCCTGATGGGAGTATATCAAAAGCATTGGTTGGGTTGGAAAAGCTTTCGGCAGAAATGAAGGGCGTGGCTGGGGTGGAGGAGTCTGGCTGGATGTCTTGGATGGGAGTGTGGCTTGGTGAGTATGCATCACTGGTGGTTACTGGATTTCTGACCCTAATTTTGGTGTTTTTGTTCTTGATGTGTTGTGCTGCTTGCATCATACCTTGTTTGAAGAAGTCTGTTACATATGTGGTACAGGCTTCAGGTATGATGCCCTTGCTTGATGCTCCTGAAGGAGATGCAGATACGGAATCTAACTTCCGGAGAAAGATGGGGCTGTCTGAGGATGACCCCTAGTTTGCTGTGGGTGAGGTCGTGGAATGATAACTTCTTAAATACATAACATGTACGATATAAGTTGTCCTCTCTTATGTGAAGGTTTAGAGTCCCTGGGTGGCAAGGAGCCCACCTGGTACAGGATAGGAGCAGCTAAGAGGACCAGATGTTTTATAATAATGCTTTGCTCTGCTTTACTCTGTTTTCCATGACCAAAGTTTTATCCTATATCTAAGATGTCAATAAACAAAAAAGTTTTATCCTATTTTTGATAAGTGACACCCTTGTGGGTGTCAAAAGGGGGAGACAAAAGCATATTTTATTTTTATTTGTTGATTTTTCTTTTATGTTTTCTGTAAAAATAAACAAATAAATAAATAATAAACTTGTTCTTATTTTCATGAAATGCTATTAACATATTACTATGTTGGGACCAGTGAAATAAAGGATAATGAGTGACACCCTTGTGGGTGTCAAAAGGGGGAATCAAAAACTCCAGTTTATATATATGTTAATCAACAAAGGGACGTGCATAACTTCATATATTCACAAAATAAAGGTTTAAAGTCCCTGGGTTTATCAGCAACCTAGTATATTGGATGGTGTGGTTACAAACCACAGGGGTGTAAAAAGGGGGATTGTGAGGTTCTGTGTTATACACTATAGCCCTTACCATATCATATGTGATGGAATATTATTTGCTGTTGGCTTGTGTGGGTATATGTGTTATGCAACATTGCTGACTCCCCTAATTTGAGTAAATTAATGGACATCAATACTTAGGCTTCTACTTCTAGCTTATGCATACTATAAACATATTAGGGACACAGTATATTTTACATTAGTCATATTTTTACATTTTTAATTTTAGTCCCACCCTTCAGCTACCCTCAACCCCTCCCACCAATCTCTGAAAACCATCCAACTTTATAAGGGTACACTTATCATAGTTCAGTTGTATTCCAGAGAGGTTAGAGAAATGATCTAGATTGTCTATGAGCCTCTGCAGCGATCCAAATGGTGGATTTAAAAGAAAGCACAAGTCCTCAGCGTACAATGACACCTTTGTTTTTAAGCCCCGGATTTATATCCCCTTGATTTTATTGTTGGTTCTGATTTTAATAGCTAACATTTTGATGGCCATGATGAATAGATATGTCGACAGTGGACAACTTTGTTTCACTCCTCTTGACAGTAATACCCTCTTCCGACAACATCCGGTGAAATTGGAGAGCGCCAAATTCAATTGACAAAGTCATAATATTAAACATTCATGAAGGTAGAAGTGTCTCATATCATTTAAAAGTTTAACTTCTTGTTAATCCAAATGCGTTGCCAGATTTCAAAAAGGCTTTACGGCGGAAGCATACCATGTGATTATCTGAGGACAGCGCCCCACATCAAAATATTTTTTCAACCAGCACAGGCTTCACAGAATTGCAAAGAGCGATTAAATAAATCACTTACCTTTGAAGATCTTCCTCTGTTTGCAATCCCAAGGATCCCAGCTACACAATGAATGTTCGTTTTGTTTGATAAAGTCCTTCTTTATATCCAAAAAAGTTAGTTTAGTTGGAGCCATTGATTTCAGTAATCCACTCCTTCAACATGCATACAAAGGAATCCAAAAAGCTACCGGTAAACTTTGTTCATTTTTTTTATTTTTTAAATTTTATTTCACCTTTATTTAACCAGGTAGGCTAGTTGAGAACAAGTTCTCATTTGCAACTGCGACCTTGCCAAGATAAGGCATAGCAGTGTGAACAGACAACACAGAGTTACACATGGAGTAAACAATTAACAAGTCAATAACACAGTAGAAAAAAGGGGAGTCTATATATACATTGTGTGCAAAAGGCATGAGAAGGTAGGCGAATAATTACAATTATGCAGATTAACACTGGAGTGATAAATGATCAGATGGTTATGTACAGGTAGAGATATTGGTGTGCAAAAGAGCAGAAAAATAAATAAATAAAAACAGTATGGGGATGAGGTAGGTGAAAATGGGTGGGCTATTTACCAATAGACTATGTACAGCTGCAGCGATCGGTTAGCTGCTCAGATAGCAGATGTTTGAAGTTGGTGAGGGAGATAAAAGTCTCCAACTTCAGCGATTTTTGCAATTCGTTCCAGTCACAGGCAGCAGAGAACTGGAACGAAAGGCGGCCAAATGAGGTGTTGGCTTTAGGGATGATCAGTGAGATACACCTGCTGGAGCGCGTGCTACGGATGGGTGTTGCAATCGTAACCAGTGAACTGAGATAAGGCGGAGCTTTACCTAGCATGGACTTGTAGATGACCTGGAGCCAGTGGGTCTGGCGACGAATATGTAGCGAGGGCCAGCCGACTAGAGCGTACAAGTCGCAGTGGTGGTTGGTATAAGGTGCTTTAGTGACAAAACGGATGGCACTGTGATAAACTGCATCCAGTTTGCTGAGTAGAGTGTTGGAAGCAATTTTGTAGATGACATCGCCGAAGTCGAGGATCGGTAGGATAGTCAGTTTTACTAGGGTAAGTTTGGCGGCGTGAGTGAAGGAGGCTTTGTTGCGGAATAGAAAGCCGACTCTTGATTTGATTTTCGATTGGAGATGTTTGATATGGGTCTGGAAGGAGAGTTTAGAGTCTAGCCAGACACCTAGGTACTTATAGATGTCCACATATTCAAGGTCGGAACCATCCAGGGTGGTGATGCTGGTCAGGCGTGCGGGTGCAGGCAGCGAACGGTTGAAAAGCATGCATTTGGTTTTACTAGCGTTTAAGAGCAGTTGGAGGCCACGGAAGGAGTGCTGTATGGCATTGAAGCTCGTTTGGAGGTTAGATAGCACAGTGTCCAAGGACGGGCCGGAAGTATATAGAATGGTGTCGTCTGCGTAGAGGTGGATCAGGGAATCACCCGCAGCATGAGAAACATCATTGATATATACAGAGAAAAGAGTCGGCCCGAGAATTGAACCCTGTGGCACCCCCATAGAGACTGCCAGAGGACCGGACAGCATGCCCTCCGATTTGACACACTGAACTCTGTCTGCAAAGTAATTGGTGAACCAGGCAAGGCAGTCATCCGAAAAACCGAGGCTACTGAGTCTGCCGATAAGAATACGGTGATTGACAGAGTCGAAAGCCTTGGCAAGGTCTATGAAGACGGCTGCACAGTACTGTCTTTTATCGATGGCGGTTATGATATCGTTTAGTACCTTGAGCGTGACCGGCTTGGAAACCAGATTGCACAGCGGAGAAGGTACGGTGGGATTCGAGATGGTCAGTGACCTGTTTGTTGACTTGGCTTTCGAAGACCTTAGATAGGCAGGGCAGGATGGATATAGGTCTGTAACAGTTTGGGTCCAGGGTGTCGCCCCCTTTGAAGAGGGGGATGACTGCGGCAGCTTTCCAATCCTTGGGGATCTCAGACGATATGAAAGAGAGGTTGAACAGGCTGGTAATAGGGGTTGCGACAATGGCGGCGGATAGTTTCAGGAATAGAGGGTCCAGATTGTCAAGCCCAGCTGATTTGTACGGGTCCAGGTTTTGCAGCTCTTTCAGAACATCTGCTATCTGGATTTGGGTAAAGGAGAACCTGGAGAGAATTGGGCGAGTAGCTGCGGGGAGGGGGGGAGCTGTTGGCCGAGGTTGGAGTAGCCAGGTGGAAGGCATGGCCAGCCGTTGAGAAATGCTTGTTGAAGTTTTCGATAATCATGGATTTATCGGTGGTGACCGTGTTACCTAGCCTCAGTGCAGTGGGCAGCTGGGAGGAGGTGCTCTTGTTCTCCATGGACTTCACAGTGTCCCAGAAATTTTTGGAGTTGGAGCTACAGGATGCAAACTTCTGCCTGAAGAAGTTGGCTTTAGCTTTCCTGACTGACTGTGTGTATTGGTTCCTGACTTCCCTGAACAGTTGCATATCGCGGGGACTATTCGATGTTAGTGCAGTCAGCCACAGGATGTGTTCATACAAGTCAAACAATGTTCTCTTCAACCCTCAGGTACCCTAAGATGTAAATAAAGGATAATCCTCCAGACAGAAAGAACGGTGTTCAATAGGAAAGGAAAATAACGAAGAGCGCACCCTCATTCATGCGCGCCAAAAGCCTACTTTTCCTGTTGAGCTTCCTTGGGAAAAACTACTATTACTTGTTCGTATTTCAACAAACAAGCCTGAAACCCTGTATAAAGACTGTTGACATCTAGTGGAATCCATAGGTACTGCAATCTGGGAGGAATTTTTATATACAGACCCATAGACTTGCATTGGAAAGGCCTCTTAGCGCCAAAAAATACAACTATTTCTGGATGGATTTTCCTTGGGTTTTCGCCTGCCATATCAATTCTGTTATACTCACAGACATTATTTTAACAGTTTAGAAACTTCAAAGTGTTTTCCATCAAATTCTACCAATTATATGCATTTCCTAGCTTCTGGTCCTGAGTAACAGGCAGTTTACTTTGGGCACGTCAGTCAGGCAGAAATTCAGAATACTGCCCTTCAGAAGTTTTAATACTTTCTCAGAAGTAGCCATTATTTACTATACTGAACAAAAAAATATACGCAACACGCAACAATTGAAACGTTTTTACTGAGTTACAGTTAATATAAGGAAAAGTTCAAGTTAATGTTGTTATTCTTTCAACATGGATTACATGACCTCTGCTAGGTCTCTAGTTTCAGCACTTTTTAAATCATGACAGAATCGGCAAATGGTAACTCCCACCCTTTGCAAAGTTTCAGCTGAATGTCACAGAGGGTAGAGTCAAAATCAAGGCCCCAGTGAGAATTGAACTCACGACCCCTGGTTTACAAGACCAGTGCTCTAACCACTGAGCTATGGAGCCATACGGCAAGGTATGAAGAATTGGAATGCTATAAAGATCACACCCGTCATACAGTTAATAAAAGAGACACACCTAAGTAACCAAACATGCAGGTTTCCCAGTCTGGCTCCTACAGTAAATGCAGATTCCTTGACATCCTTTGTTATACATTTAATGACAAACTCTCCCAGGTCTATGTGACTCACAGGCAGGTCTGGTATAGTGGTCCACATTCTTCAGAATTCTCCTTTAATAGTCTCCTCTCCTTCATGACCATCCATTTTGTTATTTTTAGGGGTAGATCAGCTTTAATACTGCAGATGGATTGTGTGTCCTTTCAATGTAACTGTCTGCATCATTTCCAATCCCCCATACATTTTTTTTACAAACATTCCATTGTATTATTTTCCCTTAACCCTACCACCCCTCCCCTAATTGGATTCAATTAATGGACATCAATACTTAGACTTCTACTTCTAGCTTATACATACTATAAACATATTAGGGACACAGTATATTTTACATTAGTCATATTTTTATATTTTTAATTTTAGTCACCACCCTTCAGCTACCCTCAACCCCTCTCACCAATCTCTGAAAACCATCCAACTTTATAAGGGTACACTTATCATAGTTCAGTTGTATTCCAGAGAGGTTAGAGAAATGATCTAGATTGTCTATGAGTCTCTGCAGCGATCCAAATGGTGGTTTTAAAAGAAAGCATAAGTCCTCACCTTTGTTTTTAAGCCCCGGATTTCTATCCCCTTGATTTTATTGTTCGTTCTGATTTTAATAGCTAACATTTTGATGGCCATGATGAATAGATATGTCGACAGTGGACAACCTTGTTTCACTCCTCTTGACAGTAATACCCTCTTCCGACAACATCCGATGAAATTGGAGAGCGCCAAATTCAATTGACAAAGTCATAATATTAAACATTCATGAAGATAGAAGTGTCTCATATCATTTAAAAGCTTAACTTCTTGTTAATCCAAATGCGTTGCCAGATTTCAAAAAGGCTTTACGGCGGAAGCATACCATGTGATTATCTGAGGACAGCGCCCCACATCAAAATATTTTTTCAACCAGCACAGGCTTCACAGAATTGAAAATGGTGATTAAATAAATCACTTACCTGTTTGCAATCCCAAGGATCCCAGCTACACAATGAATGTTCGTTTTGTTTGATAAATTCCTTCTTTATATCCAATAAAGTTAGTTTAGTTGGAGCCATTGATTTCAGTAATCCACTCCTTCAACATGCATACAAAGGAATCCAAAAAGCTACCGGTAAACTTTGTTCATACAAGTCAAACAATGTTCTATTCAACCCTCAGGTACCCTAAGATGTAAATAAAGGATAATCCTCCAGACAGAAAGAACGGTGTTCAATAGGAAAGGAAAATAACGAAGAGCGCACCCTCATTCATGCGCGCCAAAAGCCTACTTTTCCTGTTGAGCTTCCTTGGGAAAAACTACTATTACTTGTTCGTATTTCAACAAACAAGCCTGAAACCCTGTATAAAGACTGTTGACATCTAGTGGAATCCATAGGTACTGCAATCTGGGAGGAATTTTTATATACAGACCCATAGACTTGCATTGGAAAGGCCTCTTAGCGCCAAAAAATACAACTATTTCTGGATGGATTTTCCTTGGGTTTTCGCCTGCCATATCAATTCTGTTATACTCACAGACATTATTTTAACAGTTTAGAAACTTCAAAGTGTTTTCCATCAAATTCTACCAATTATATGCATTTCCTAGCTTCTGGTCCTGAGTAACAGGCAGTTTACTTTGGGCACGTCAGTCAGGCAGAAATTCAGAATACTGCCCTTCAGAAGTTTTAATACTTTCTCAGAAGTAGCCATTATTTACTATACTGAACAAAAAAATATACGCAACACGCAACAATTGAAACGTTTTTACTGAGTTACAGTTAATATAAGGAAAAGTTCAAGTTAATGTTGTTATTCTTTCAACATGGATTACATGACCTCTGCTAGGTCTCTAGTTTCAGCACTTTTTAAATCATGATGGGTAGCCCAGGACAGAATCGGCAAATGGTAACTCCCACCCTTTGCAAAGTTTCAGCTGAATGTCACAGAGGGTAGAGTCAAAATCAAGGCCCCAGTGAGAATTGAACTCACGACCCCTGGTTTACAAGACCAGTGCTCTAACCACTGAGCTATGGAGCCATACGGCAAGGTATGAAGAATTGGAATGCTATAAAGATCACACCCGTCATACAGTTAATAAAAGAGACACACCTAAGTAACCAAACATGCAGGTTTCCCAGTCTGGCTCCTACAGTAAATGCAGATTCCTTGACATCCTTTGTTATACATTTAATGACAAACTCTCCCAGGTCTATGTGACTCACAGGCAGGTCTGGTATAGTGGTCCACATTCTTCAGAATTCTCCTTTAATAGTCTCCTCTCCTTCATGACCATCCATTTTGTTATTTTTAGGGGTAGATCAGCTTTAATACTGCAGATGGATTGTGTGTCCTTTCAATGTAACTGTCTGCATCATTTCCAATCCCCCATACATTTTTTTTACAAACATTCCATTGTATTATTTTCCCTTAACCCTACCACCCCTCCCCTAATTGGATTCAATTAATGGACATCAATACTTAGACTTCTACTTCTAGCTTATACATACTATAAACATATTAGGGACACAGTATATTTTACATTAGTCATATTTTTATATTTTTAATTTTAGTCACCACCCTTCAGCTACCCTCAACCCCTCTCACCAATCTCTGAAAACCATCCAACTTTATAAGGGTACACTTATCATAGTTCAGTTGTATTCCAGAGAGGTTAGAGAAATGATCTAGATTGTCTATGAGTCTCTGCAGCGATCCAAATGGTGGTTTTAAAAGAAAGCATAAGTCCTCAGCGTACAATGACACCTTTGTTTTTAAGCCCCGGATTTCTATCCCCTTGATTTTATTGTTGGTTCTGATTTTAATAGCTAACATTTTGATGGCCATGATGAATAGATATGTCGACAGTGGACAACCTTGTTTCACTCCTCTTGACAGTAATACCCTCTTCCGACAACATCCGATGAAATTGGAGCGCGCCAAATTCAATTGACAAAGTCATAATATTAAACATTCATGAAGATAGAAGTGTCTCATATCATTTAAAAGCTTAACTTCTTGTTAATCCAAATGCGTTGCCAGATTTCAAAAAGGCTTTACGGCGGAAGCATACCATGTGATTATCTGAGGACAGCGCCCCACATCAAAATATTTTTTCAACCAGCACAGGCTTCACAGAATTGAAAATGGTGATTAAATAAATCACTTACCTGTTTGCAATCCCAAGGATCCCAGCTACACAATGAATGTTCGTTTTGTTTGATAAATTCCTTCTTTATATCCAATAAAGTTAGTTTAGTTGGAGCCATTGATTTCAGTAATCCACTCCTTCAACATGCATACAAAGGAATCCAAAAAGCTACCGGTAAACTTTGTTCATACAAGTCAAACAATGTTCTATTCAACCCTCAGGTACCCTAAGATGTAAATAAAGGATAATACTCCAGACAGAAAGAACGGTGTTCAATAGGAAAGGAAAATAACGAAGAGCGCACCCTCATTCATGCGCGCCAAAAGCCTACTTTTCCTGTTGAGCTTCCTTGGGAAAAACTACTATTACTTGTTCGTATTTCAACAAACAAGCCTGAAACCCTGTATAAAGACTGTTGACATCTAGTGGAATCCATAGGTACTGCAATCTGGGAGGAATTTTTATATACAGACCCATAGACTTGCATTGGAAAGGCCTCTTAGCGCCAAAAAATACAACTATTTCTGGATGGATTTTCCTTGGGTTTTCGCCTGCCATATCAATTCTGTTATACTCACAGACATTATTTTAACAGTTTAGAAACTTCAAAGTGTTTTCCATCAAATTCTACCAATTATATGCATTTCCTAGCTTCTGGTCCTGAGTAACAGGCAGTTTACTTTGGGCATGTCAGTCAGGCATTCAGAATACTGCCCTTCAGAAGTTTTAATACTTTCTCAGAAGTAGCCATTATTTACTATACTGAACAAAAAAATATATGCAACACGCAACAATTGAAACGTTTTTACTGAGTTAATATAAGGAAAAGTTCAAGTTAATGTTGTTATTCTTTCAACATGCATCACTGGATTACATGACCTCTGCTACTCCTGTCTCTAGTTTCAGCACTTTTTAAATCATGATGGGCAGCCCAGGACAGAATCGGCAAATGGTAACTCCCACCCTTTGCAAAGTTTCAGATGAATGTCACAGAGGGTAGAGTCAAAATCAAGGCCCCAGTGAGAATTGAACTCACGACCCCTGGTTTACAAGACCAGTGCTCTAACCACTGAGCTATGGAGCCATACGGCAAGGTATGAAGAATTGGAATGCTATAAAGATCACACCCGTCATACAGTTAAAAAAAGAGACACACCTAAGTAACCAAACATGCAGGTTTCCCAGTCTGGCTCCTACAGTAAATGCAGATTCCTTGACATCCTTTGTTATACATTTAATGACAAACTCTCCCAGGTCTATGTGACCCACAGGCAGGTCTGGTATAGTGGTCCACATTCTTCAGAATTCTCCTTTAATAGTCTCCTCTCCTTCATGACCATCCATTTTGTTATTTTTAGGGGTAGATCAGCTTTAATACTGCAGATGGATTGTGTGTCCTTTCAATGTAACTGTCTGCATCATTTCCAATCCCCCATACATTTTTTTTACAAACATTCCATTGTATTATTTTCCCTTAACCCTACCACCCCTCCCCTAATTGGATTCAATTAATGGACATCAATACTTAGACTTCTACTTCTAGCTTATACATACTATAAACATATTAGGGACACAGTATATTTTACATTAGTCATATTTTTATATTTTTAATTTTAGTCACCACCCTTCAGCTACCCTCAACCCCTCTCACCAATCTCTGAAAACCATCCAACTTTATAAGGGTACACTTATCATAGTTCAGTTGTATTCCAGAGAGGTTAGAGAAATGATCTAGATTGTCTATGAGTCTCTGCAGCGATCCAAATGGTGGTTTTAAAAGAAAGCATAAGTCCTCACCTTTGTTTTTAAGCCCCGGATTTCTATCCCCTTGATTTTATTGTTCGTTCTGATTTTAATAGCTAACATTTTGATGGCCATGATGAATAGATATGTCGACAGTGGACAACCTTGTTTCACTCCTCTTGACAGTAATACCCTCTTCCGACAACATCCGATGAAATTGGAGCGCGCCAAATTCAATTGACAAAGTCATAATATTAAACATTCATGAAGATAGAAGTGTCTCATATCATTTAAAAGCTTAACTTCTTGTTAATCCAAATGCGTTGCCAGATTTCAAAAAGGCTTTACGGCGGAAGCATACCATGTGATTATCTGAGGACAGCGCCCCACATCAAAATATTTTTTCAACCAGCACAGGCTTCACAGAATTGAAAATGGTGATTAAATAAATCACTTACCTGTTTGCAATCCCAAGGATCCCAGCTACACAATGAATGTTCGTTTTGTTTGATAAATTCCTTCTTTATATCCAAAAAAGTTAGTTTAGTTGGAGCCATTGATTTCAGTAATCCACTCCTTCAACATGCATACAAAGGAATCCAAAAAGCTACCGGTAAACTTTGTTCATACAAGTCAAACAATGTTCTATTCAACCCTCAGGTACCCTAAGATGTAAATAAAGGATAATACTCCAGACAGAAAGAACGGTGTTCAATAGGAAAGGAAAATAACGAAGAGCGCACCCTCATTCATGCGCGCCAAAAGCCTACTTTTCCTGTTGAGCTTCCTTGGGAAAAACTACTATTACTTGTTCGTATTTCAACAAACAAGCCTGAAACCCTGTATAAAGACTGTTGACATCTAGTGGAATCCATAGGTACTGCAATCTGGGAGGAATTTTTATATACAGACCCATAGACTTGCATTGGAAAGGCCTCTTAGCGCCAAAAAATACAACTATTTCTGGATGGATTTTCCTTGGGTTTTCGCCTGCCATATCAATTCTGTTATACTCACAGACATTATTTTAACAGTTTAGAAACTTCAAAGTGTTTTCCATCAAATTCTACCAATTATATGCATTTCCTAGCTTCTGGTCCTGAGTAACAGGCAGTTTACTTTGGGCACGTCAGTCAGGCAGAAATTCAGAATACTGCCCTTCAGAAGTTTTAATACTTTCTCAGAAGTAGCCATTATTTACTATACTGAACAAAAAAATATACGCAACACGCAACAATTGAAACGTTTTTACTGAGTTACAGTTAATATAAGGAAAAGTTCAAGTTAATGTTGTTATTCTTTCAACATGGATTACATGACCTCTGCTAGGTCTCTAGTTTCAGCACTTTTTAAATCATGATGGGTAGCCCAGGACAGAATCGGCAAATGGTAACTCCCACCCTTTGCAAAGTTTCAGCTGAATGTCACAGAGGGTAGAGTCAAAATCAAGGCCCCAGTGAGAATTGAACTCACGACCCCTGGTTTACAAGACCAGTGCTCTAACCACTGAGCTATGGAGCCATACGGCAAGGTATGAAGAATTGGAATGCTATAAAGATCACACCCGTCATACAGTTAATAAAAGAGACACACCTAAGTAACCAAACATGCAGGTTTCCCAGTCTGGCTCCTACAGTAAATGCAGATTCCTTGACATCCTTTGTTATACATTTAATGACAAACTCTCCCAGGTCTATGTGACTCACAGGCAGGTCTGGTATAGTGGTCCACATTCTTCAGAATTCTCCTTTAATAGTCTCCTCTCCTTCATGACCATCCATTTTGTTATTTTTAGGGGTAGATCAGCTTTAATACTGCAGATGGATTGTGTGTCCTTTCAATGTAACTGTCTGCATCATTTCCAATCCCCCATAAAAATTTTTTACAAACATTCCATTGTATTATTTTCCCTTAACCCTACCACCCCTCCCCTAATTGGATTCAATTAATGGACATCAATACTTAGACTTCTACTTCTAGCTTATACATACTATAAACATATTAGGGACACAGTATATTTTACATTAGTCATATTTTTATATTTTTAATTTTAGTCACCACCCTTCAGCTACCCTCAACCCCTCTCACCAATCTCTGAAAACCATCCAACTTTATAAGGGTACACTTATCATAGTTCAGTTGTATTCCAGAGAGGTTAGAGAAATGATCTAGATTGTCTATGAGTCTCTGCAGCGATCCAAATGGTGGTTTTAAAAGAAAGCATAAGTCCTCAGCGTACAATGACACCTTTGTTTTTAAGCCCCGGATTTCTATCCCCTTGATTTTATTGTTGGTTCTGATTTTAATAGCTAACATTTTGATGGCCATGATGAATAGATATGTCGACAGTGGACAACCTTGTTTCACTCCTCTTGACAGTAATACCCTCTTCCGACAACATCCGATGAAATTGGAGCGCGCCAAATTCAATTGACAAAGTCATAATATTAAACATTCATGAAGATAGAAGTGTCTCATATCATTTAAAAGCTTAACTTCTTGTTAATCCAAATGCGTTGCCAGATTTCAAAAAGGCTTTACGGCGGAAGCATACCATGTGATTATCTGAGGACAGCGCCCCACATCAAAATATTTTTTCAACCAGCACAGGCTTCACAGAATTGAAAATGGTGATTAAATAAATCACTTACCTGTTTGCAATCCCAAGGATCCCAGCTACACAATGAATGTTCGTTTTGTTTGATAAATTCCTTCTTTATATCCAATAAAGTTAGTTTAGTTGGAGCCATTGATTTCAGTAATCCACTCCTTCAACATGCATACAAAGGAATCCAAAAAGCTACCGGTAAACTTTGTTCATACAAGTCAAACAATGTTCTATTCAACCCTCAGGTACCCTAAGATGTAAATAAAGGATAATACTCCAGACAGAAAGAACGGTGTTCAATAGGAAAGGAAAATAACGAAGAGCGCACCCTCATTCATGCGCGCCAAAAGCCTACTTTTCCTGTTGAGCTTCCTTGGGAAAAACTACTATTACTTGTTCGTATTTCAACAAACAAGCCTGAAACCCTGTATAAAGACTGTTGACATCTAGTGGAATCCATAGGTACTGCAATCTGGGAGGAATTTTTATATACAGACCCATAGACTTGCATTGGAAAGGCCTCTTAGCGCCAAAAAATACAACTATTTCTGGATGGATTTTCCTTGGGTTTTCGCCTGCCATATCAATTCTGTTATACTCACAGACATTATTTTAACAGTTTAGAAACTTCAAAGTGTTTTCCATCAAATTCTACCAATTATATGCATTTCCTAGCTTCTGGTCCTGAGTAACAGGCAGTTTACTTTGGGCACGTCAGTCAGGCATTCAGAATACTGCCCTTCAGAAGTTTTAATACTTTCTCAGAAGTAGCCATTATTTACTATACTGAACAAAAAAATATATGCAACACGCAACAATTGAAACGTTTTTACTGAGTTAATATAAGGAAAAGTTCAAGTTAATGTTGTTATTCTTTCAACATGCATCACTGGATTACATGACCTCTGCTACTCCTGTCTCTAGTTTCAGCACTTTTTAAATCATGATGGGCAGCCCAGGACAGAATCGGCAAATGGTAACTCCCACCCTTTGCAAAGTTTCAGATGAATGTCACAGAGGGTAGAGTCAAAATCAAGGCCCCAGTGAGAATTGAACTCACGACCCCTGGTTTACAAAACCAGTGCTCTAACCACTGAGCTATGGAGCCATACGGCAAGGTATGAAGAATTGGAATGCTATAAAGATCACACCCGTCATACAGTTAAAAAAAGAGACACACCTAAGTAACCAAACATGCAGGTTTCCCAGTCTGGCTCCTACAGTAAATGCAGATTCCTTGACATCCTTTGTTATACATTTAATGACAAACTCTCCCAGGTCTATGTGACCCACAGGCAGGTCTGGTATAGTGGTCCACATTCTTCAGAATTCTCCTTTAATAGTCTCCTCTCCTTCATGACCATCCATTTTGTTATTTTTAGGGGTAGATCAGCTTTAATACTGCAGATGGATTGTGTGTCCTTTCAATGTAACTGTCTGCATCATTTCCAATCCCCCATACATTTTTTTTACAAACATTCCATTGTATTATTTTCCCTTAACCCTACCACCCCTCCCCTAATTGGATTCAATTAATGGACATCAATACTTAGACTTCTACTTCTAGCTTATACATACTATAAACATATTAGGGACACAGTATATTTTACATTAGTCATATTTTTATATTTTTAATTTTAGTCCCACCCTTCAGCTACCCTCAACCCCTCTCACCAATCTCTGAAAACCATCCAACTTTATAAGGGTACACTTATCATAGTTCAGTTGTATTCCAGAGAGGTTAGAGAAATGATCTAGATTGTCTATGAGTCTCTGCAGCGATCCAAATGGTGGTTTTAAAAGAAAGCATAAGTCCTCACCTTTGTTTTTAAGCCCCGGATTTCTATCCCCTTGATTTTATTGTTGGTTCTGATTTTAATAGCTAACATTTTGATGGCCATGATGAATAGATATGTCGACAGTGGACAACCTTGTTTCACTCCTCTTGACAGTAATACCCTCTTCCGACAACATCCGATGAAATTGGAGCGCGCCAAATTCAATTGACAAAGTCATAATATTAAACATTCATGAAGATAGAAGTGTCTCATATCATTTAAAAGCTTAACTTCTTGTTAATCCAAATGCGTTGCCAGATTTCAAAAAGGCTTTACGGCGGAAGCATACCATGTGATTATCTGAGGACAGCGCCCCACATCAAAATATTTTTTCAACCAGCACAGGCTTCACAGAATTGAAAATGGTGATTAAATAAATCACTTACCTGTTTGCAATCCCAAGGATCCCAGCTACACAATGAATGTTCGTTTTGTTTGATAAATTCCTTCTTTATATCCAATAAAGTTAGTTTAGTTGGAGCCATTGATTTCAGTAATCCACTCCTTCAACATGCATACAAAGGAATCCAAAAAGCTACCGGTAAACTTTGTTCATACAAGTCAAACAATGTTCTATTCAACCCTCAGGTACCCTAAGATGTAAATAAAGGATAATACTCCAGACAGAAAGAACGGTGTTCAATAGGAAAGGAAAATAACGAAGAGCGCACCCTCATTCATGCGCGCCAAAAGCCTACTTTTCCTGTTGAGCTTCCTTGGGAAAAACTACTATTACTTGTTCGTATTTCAACAAACAAGCCTGAAACCCTGTATAAAGACTGTTGACATCTAGTGGAATCCATAGGTACTGCAATCTGGGAGGAATTTTTATATACAGACCCATAGACTTGCATTGGAAAGGCCTCTTAGCGCCAAAAAATACAACTATTTCTGGATGGATTTTCCTTGGGTTTTCGCCTGCCATATCAATTCTGTTATACTCACAGACATTATTTTAACAGTTTAGAAACTTCAAAGTGTTTTCCATCAAATTCTACCAATTATATGCATTTCCTAGCTTCTGGTCCTGAGTAACAGGCAATTTACTTTGGGCACGTCAGTCAGGCATTCAGAATACTGCCCTTCAGAAGTTTTAATACTTTCTCAGAAGTAGCCATTATTTACTATACTGAACAAAAAAATATATGCAACACGCAACAATTGAAACGTTTTTATTGAGTTAATATAAGGAAAAGTTCAAGTTAATGTTGTTATTCTTTCAACATGCATCACTGGATTACATGACCTCTGCTACTCCTGTCTCTAGTTTCAGCACTTTTTAAATCATGATGGGCAGCCCAGGACAGAATCGGCAAATGGTAACTCCCACCCTTTGCAAAGTTTCAGATGAATGTCACAGAGGGTAGAGTCAAAATCAAGGCCCCAGTGAGAATTGAACTCACGACCCCTGGTTTACAAGACCAGTGCTCTAACCACTGAGCTATGGAGCCATACGGCAAGGTATGAAGAATTGGAGTGCTATAAAGATCACACCCGTCATACAGTTAAAAAAAGAGACACACCTAAGTAACCAAACATGCAGGTTTCCCAGTCTGGCTCCTACAGTAAATGCAGATTCCTTGACATCCTTTGTTATACATTTAATGACAAACTCTCCCAGGTCTATGTGACCCACAGGCAGGTCTGGTATAGTGGTCCACATTCTTCAGAATTCTCCTTTAATAGTCTCCTCTCCTTCATGACCATCCATTTTGTTATTTTTAGGGGTAGATCAGCTTTAATACTGCAGATGGATTGTGTGTCCTTTCAATGTAACTGTCTGCATCATTTCCAATCCCCCATACATTTTTTTTACAAACATTCCATTGTATTATTTTCCCTTAACCCTACCACCCCTCCCCTAATTGGATTCAATTAATGGACATCAATACTTAGACTTCTACTTCTAGCTTATACATACTATAAACATATTAGGGACACAGTATATTTTACATTAGTCATATTTTTATATTTTTTAATTTTAGTCCCACCCTTCAGCTACCCTCAACCCCTCTCACCAATCTCTGAAAACCATCCAACTTTATAAGGGTACACTTATCATAGTTCAGTTGTATTCCAGAGAGGTTAGAGAAATGATCTAGATTGTCTATGAGTCTCTGCAGCGATCCAAATGGTGGTTTTAAAAGAAAGCATAAGTCCTCACCTTTGTTTTTAAGCCCCGGATTTCTATCCCCTTGATTTTATTGTTGGTTCTGATTTTAATAGCTAACATTTTGATGGCCATGATGAATAGATATGTCGACAGTGGACAACCTTGTTTCACTCCTCTTGACAGTAATACCCTCTTCCGACAACATCCGATGAAATTGGAGAGCGCCAAATTCAATTGACAAAGTCATAATATTAAACATTCATGAAGATAGAAGTGTCTCATATCATTTAAAAGCTTAACTTCTTGTTAATCCAAATGCGTTGCCAGATTTCAAAAAGGCTTTACGGCGGAAGCATACCATGTGATTATCTGAGGACAGCGCCCCACATCAAAATATTTTTTCAACCAGCACAGGCTTCACAGAATTGAAAATGGTGATTAAATAAATCACTTACCTGTTTGCAATCCCAAGGATCCCAGCTACACAATGAATGTTCGTTTTGTTTGATAAATTCCTTCTTTATATCCAATAAAGTTAGTTTAGTTGGAGCCATTGATTTCAGTAATCCACTCCTTCAACATGCATACAAAGGAATCCAAAAAGCTACCGGTAAACTTTGTTCATACAAGTCAAACAATGTTCTATTCAACCCTCAGGTACCCTAAGATGTAAATAAAGGATAATACTCCAGACAGAAAGAACGGTGTTCAATAGGAAAGGAAAATAACGAAGAGCGCACCCTCATTCATGCGCGCCAAAAGCCTACTTTTCCTGTTGAGCTTCCTTGGGAAAAACTACTATTACTTGTTCGTATTTCAACAAACAAGCCTGAAACCCTGTATAAAGACTGTTGACATCTAGTGGAATCCATAGGTACTGCAATCTGGGAGGAATTTTTATATACAGACCCATAGACTTGCATTGGAAAGGCCTCTTAGCGCCAAAAAATACAACTATTTCTGGATGGATTTTCCTTGGGTTTTCGCCTGCCATATCAATTCTGTTATACTCACAGACATTATTTTAACAGTTTAGAAACTTCAAAGTGTTTTCCATCAAATTCTACCAATTATATGCATTTCCTAGCTTCTGGTCCTGAGTAACAGGCAGTTTACTTTGGGCACGTCAGTCAGGCATTCAGAATACTGCCCTTCAGAAGTTTTAATACTTTCTCAGAAGTAGCCATTATTTACTATACTGAACAAAAAAATATATGCAACACGCAACAATTGAAACGTTTTTACTGAGTTAATATAAGGAAAAGTTCAAGTTAATGTTGTTATTCTTTCAACATGCATCACTGGATTACATGACCTCTGCTACTCCTGTCTCTAGTTTCAGCACTTTTTAAATCATGATGGGCAGCCCAGGACAGAATCGGCAAATGGTAACTCCCACCCTTTGCAAAGTTTCAGATGAATGTCACAGAGGGTAGAGTCAAAATTAAGGCCCCAGTGAGAATTGAACTCACGACCCCTGGTTTACAAGACCAGTGCTCTAACCACTGAGCTATGGAGCCATACGGCAAGGTATGAAGAATTGGAATGCTATAAAGATCACACCCGTCATACAGTTAAAAAAAGAGACACACCTAAGTAACCAAACATGCAGGTTTCCCAGTCTGGCTCCTACAGTAAATGCAGATTCCTTGACATCCTTTGTTATACATTTAATGACAAACTCTCCCAGGTCTATGTGACCCACAGGCAGGTCTGGTATAGTGGTCCACATTCTTCAGAATTCTCCTTTAATAGTCTCCTCTCCTTCATGACCATCCATTTTGTTATTTTTAGGGGTAGATCAGCTTTAATACTGCAGATGGATTGTGTGTCCTTTCAATGTAACTGTCTGCATCATTTCCAATCCCCCATACATTTTTTTTACAAACATTCCATTGTATTATTTTCCCTTAACCCTACCACCCCTCCCCTAATTGGATTCAATTAATGGACATCAATACTTAGACTTCTACTTCTAGCTTATACATACTATAAACATATTAGGGACACAGTATATTTTACATTAGTCATATTTTTATATTTTTAATTTTAGTCCCACCCTTCAGCTACCCTCAACCCCTCTCACCAATCTCTGAAAACCATCCAACTTTATAAGGGTACACTTATCATAGTTCAGTTGTATTCCAGAGAGGTTAGAGAAATGATCTAGATTGTCTATGAGTCTCTGCAGCGATCCAAATGGTGGTTTTAAAAGAAAGCATAAGTCCTCACCTTTGTTTTTAAGCCCCGGATTTCTATCCCCTTGATTTTATTGTTCGTTCTGATTTTAATAGCTAACATTTTGATGGCCATGATGAATAGATATGTCGACAGTGGACAACCTTGTTTCACTCCTCTTGACAGTAATACCCTCTTCCGACAACATCCGATGAAATTGGAGCGCGCCAAATTCAATTGACAAAGTCATAATATTAAACATTCATGAAGATAGAAGTGTCTCATATCATTTAAAAGCTTAACTTCTTGTTAATCCAAATGCGTTGCCAGATTTCAAAAAGGCTTTACGGCGGAAGCATACCATGTGATTATCTGAGGACAGCGCCCCACATCAAAATATTTTTTCAACCAGCACAGGCTTCACAGAATTGAAAATGGTGATTAAATAAATCACTTACCTGTTTGCAATCCCAAGGATCCCAGCTACACAATGAATGTTCGTTTTGTTTGATAAATTCCTTCTTTATATCCAATAAAGTTAGTTTAGTTGGAGCCATTGATTTCAGTAATCCACTCCTTCAACATGCATACAAAGGAATCCAAAAAGCTACCGGTAAACTTTGTTCATACAAGTCAAACAATGTTCTATTCAACCCTCAGGTACCCTAAGATGTAAATAAAGGATAATACTCCAGACAGAAAGAACGGTGTTCAATAGGAAAGGAAAATAACGAAGAGCGCACCCTCATTCATGCGCGCCAAAAGCCTACTTTTCCTGTTGAGCTTCCTTGGGAAAAACTACTATTACTTGTTCGTATTTCAACAAACAAGCCTGAAACCCTGTATAAAGACTGTTGACATCTAGTGGAATCCATAGGTACTGCAATCTGGGAGGAATTTTTATATACAGACCCATAGACTTGCATTGGAAAGGCCTCTTAGCGCCAAAAAATACAACTATTTCTGGATGGATTTTCCTTGGGTTTTCGCCTGCCATATCAATTCTGTTATACTCACAGACATTATTTTAACAGTTTAGAAACTTCAAAGTGTTTTCCATCAAATTCTACCAATTATATGCATTTCCTAGCTTCTGGTCCTGAGTAACAGGCAGTTTACTTTGGGCACGTCAGTCAGGCATTCAGAATACTGCCCTTCAGAAGTTTTAATACTTTCTCAGAAGTAGCCATTATTTACTATACTGAACAAAAAAATATATGCAACACGCAACAATTGAAACATTTTTACTGAGTTAATATAAGGAAAAGTTCAAGTTAATGTTGTTATTCTTTCAACATGCATCACTGGATTACATGACCTCTGCTACTCCTGTCTCTAGTTTCAGCACTTTTTAAATCATGATGGGCAGCCCAGGACAGAATCGGCAAATGGTAACTCCCACCCTTTGCAAAGTTTCAGATGAATGTCACAGAGGGTAGAGTCAAAATCAAGGCCCCAGTGAGAATTGAACTCACGACCCCTGGTTTACAAGACCAGTGCTCTAACCACTGAGCTATGGAGCCATACGGCAAGGTATGAAGAATTGGAATGCTATAAAGATCACACCCGTCATACAGTTAAAAAAAGAGACACACCTAAGTAACCAAACATGCAGGTTTCCCAGTCTGGCTCCTACAGTAAATGCAGATTCCTTGACATCCTTTGTTATACATTTAATGACAAACTCTCCCAGGTCTATGTGACCCACAGGCAGGTCTGGTATAGTGGTCCACATTCTTCAGAATTCTCCTTTAATAGTCTCCTCTCCTTCATGACCATCCATTTTGTTATTTTTAGGGGTAGATCAGCTTTAATACTGCAGATGGATTGTGTGTCCTTTCAATGTAACTGTCTGCATCATTTCCAATCCCCCATACATTTTTTTTACAAACATTCCATTGTATTATTTTCCCTTAACCCTACCACCCCTCCCCTAATTGGATTCAATTAATGGACATCAATACTTAGACTTCTACTTCTAGCTTATACATACTATAAACATATTAGGGACACAGTATATTTTACATTAGTCATATTTTTATATTTTTAATTTTAGTCCCACCCTTCAGCTACCCTCAACCCCTCTCACCAATCTCTGAAAACCATCCAACTTTATAAGGGTACACTTATCATAGTTCAGTTGTATTCCAGAGAGGTTAGAGAAATGATCTAGATTGTCTATGAGTCTCTGCAGCGATCCAAATGGTGGTTTTAAAAGAAAGCATAAGTCCTCAGCGTACAATGACACCTTTGTTTTTAAGCCCCGGATTTCTATCCCCTTGATTTTATTGTTGGTTCTGATTTTAATAGCTAACATTTTGATGGCCATGATGAATAGATATGTCGACAGTGGACAACCTTGTTTCACTCCTCTTGACAGTAATACCCTCTTCCGACAACATCCGATGAAATTGGAGCGCGCCAAATTCAATTGACAAAGTCATAATATTAAACATTCATGAAGATAGAAGTGTCTCATATCATTTAAAAGCTTAACTTCTTGTTAATCCAAATGCGTTGCCAGATTTCAAAAAGGCTTTACGGCGGAAGCATACCATGTGATTATCTGAGGACAGCGCCCCACATCAAAATATTTTTTCAACCAGCACAGGCTTCACAGAATTGAAAATGGTGATTAAATAAATCACTTACCTGTTTGCAATCCCAAGGATCCCAGCTACACAATGAATGTTCGTTTTGTTTGATAAATTCCTTCTTTATATCCAATAAAGTTAGTTTAGTTGGAGCCATTGATTTCAGTAATCCACTCCTTCAACATGCATACAAAGGAATCCAAAAAGCTACCGGTAAACTTTGTTCATACAAGTCAAACAATGTTCTATTCAACCCTCAGGTACCCTAAGATGTAAATAAAGGATAATCCTCCAGACAGAAAGAACGGTGTTCAATAGGAAAGGAAAATAACGAAGAGCGCACCCTCATTCATGCGCGCCAAAAGCCTACTTTTCCTGTTGAGCTTCCTTGGGAAAAACTACTATTACTTGTTCGTATTTCAACAAACAAGCCTGAAACCCTGTATAAAGACTGTTGACATCTAGTGGAATCCATAGGTACTGCAATCTGGGAGGAATTTTTATATACAGACCCATAGACTTGCATTGGAAAGGCCTCTTAGCGCCAAAAAATACAACTATTTCTGGATGGATTTTCCTTGGGTTTTCGCCTGCCATATCAATTCTGTTATACTCACAGACATTATTTTAACAGTTTAGAAACTTCAAAGTGTTTTCCATCAAATTCTACCAATTATATGCATTTCCTAGCTTCTGGTCCTGAGTAACAGGCAGTTTACTTTGGGCACGTCAGTCAGGCATTCAGAATACTGCCCTTCAGAAGTTTTAATACTTTCTCAGAAGTAGCCATTATTTACTATACTGAACAAAAAAATATATGCAACACGCAACAATTGAAACGTTTTTACTGAGTTAATATAAGGAAAAGTTCAAGTTAATGTTGTTATTCTTTCAACATGCATCACTGGATTACATGACCTCTGCTACTCCTGTCTCTAGTTTCAGCACTTTTTAAATCATGATGGGCAGCCCAGGACAGAATCGGCAAATGGTAACTCCCACCCTTTGCAAAGTTTCAGATGAATGTCACAGAGGGTAGAGTCAAAATCAAGGCCCCAGTGAGAATTGAACTCACGACCCCTGGTTTACAAGACCAGTGCTCTAACCACTGAGCTATGGAGCCATACGGCAAGGTATGAAGAATTGGAATGCTATAAAGATCACACCCGTCATACAGTTAAAAAAAGAGACACACCTAAGTAACCAAACATGCAGGTTTCCCAGTCTGGCTCCTACAGTAAATGCAGATTCCTTGACATCCTTTGTTATACATTTAATGACAAACTCTCCCAGGTCTATGTGACCCACAGGCAGGTCTGGTATAGTGGTCCACATTCTTCAGAATTCTCCTTTAATAGTCTCCTCTCCTTCATGACCATCCATTTTGTTATTTTTAGGGGTAGATCAGCTTTAATACTGCAGATGGATTGTGTGTCCTTTCAATGTAACTGTCTGCATCATTTCCAATCCCCCATACATTTTTTTTACAAACATTCCATTGTATTATTTTCCCTTAACCCTACCACCCCTCCCCTAATTGGATTCAATTAATGGACATCAATACTTAGACTTCTACTTCTAGCTTATACATACTATAAACATATTAGGGACACAGTATATTTTACATTAGTCATATTTTTATATTTTTAATTTTAGTCCCACCCTTCAGCTACCCTCAACCCCTCTCACCAATCTCTGAAAACCATCCAACTTTATAAGGGTACACTTATCATAGTTCAGTTGTATTCCAGAGAGGTTAGAGAAATGATCTAGATTGTCTATGAGTCTCTGCAGCGATCCAAATGGTGGTTTCAAAAGAAAGCATAAGTCCTCACCTTTGTTTTTAAGCCCCGGATTTCTATCCCCTTGATTTTATTGTTCGTTCTGATTTTAATAGCTAACATTTTGATGGCCATGATGAATAGATATGTCGACAGTGGACAACCTTGTTTCACTCCTCTTGACAGTAATACCCTCTTCCGACAACATCCGATGAAATTGGAGAGCGCCAAATTCAATTGACAAAGTCATAATATTAAACATTCATGAAGATAGAAGTGTCTCATATCATTTAAAAGCTTAACTTCTTGTTAATCCAAATGCGTTGCCAGATTTCAAAAAGGCTTTACGGCGGAAGCATACCATGTGATTATCTGAGGACAGCGCCCCACATCAAAATATTTTTTCAACCAGCACAGGCTTCACAGAATTGAAAATGGTGATTAAATAAATCACTTACCTGTTTGCAATCCCAAGGATCCCAGCTACACAATGAATGTTCGTTTTGTTTGATAAATTCCTTCTTTATATCCAATAAAGTTAGTTTAGTTGGAGCCATTGATTTCAGTAATCCACTCCTTCAACATGCATACAAAGGAATCCAAAAAGCTACCGGTAAACTTTGTTCATACAAGTCAAACAATGTTCTATTCAACCCTCAGGTACCCTAAGATGTAAATAAAGGATAATACTCCAGACAGAAAGAACGGTGTTCAATAGGAAAGGAAAATAACGAAGAGCGCACCCTCATTCATGCGCGCCAAAAGCCTACTTTTCCTGTTGAGCTTCCTTGGGAAAAACTACTATTACTTGTTCGTATTTCAACAAACAAGCCTGAAACCCTGTATAAAGACTGTTGACATCTAGTGGAATCCATAGGTACTGCAATCTGGGAGGAATTTTTATATACAGACCCATAGACTTGCATTGGAAAGGCCTCTTAGCGCCAAAAAATACAACTATTTCTGGATGGATTTTCCTTGGGTTTTCGCCTGCCATATCAATTCTGTTATACTCACAGACATTATTTTAACAGTTTAGAAACTTCAAAGTGTTTTCCATCAAATTCTACCAATTATATGCATTTCCTAGCTTCTGGTCCTGAGTAACAGGCAGTTTACTTTGGGCACGTCAGTCAGGCAGAAATTCAGAATACTGCCCTTCAGAAGTTTTAATACTTTCTCAGAAGTAGCCATTATTTACTATACTGAACAAAAAAATATACGCAACACGCAACAATTGAAACGTTTTTACTGAGTTACAGTTAATATAAGGAAAAGTTCAAGTTAATGTTGTTATTCTTTCAACATGGATTACATGACCTCTGCTAGGTCTCTAGTTTCAGCACTTTTTAAATCATGATGGGCAGCCCAGGACAGAATCGGCAAATGGTAACTCCCACCCTTTGCAAAGTTTCAGATGAATGTCACAGAGGGTAGAGTCAAAATCAAGGCCCCAGTGAGAATTGAACTCACGACCCCTGGTTTACAAGACCAGTGCTCTAACCACTGAGCTATGGAGCCATACGGGAAGGTATGAAGAATTGGAATGCTATAAAGATCACTCCCATCATACAGTTAAAAAAAGAGACACACCTAAGTAACCAAACATGCAGGTTTCCCAGTCTGGCTCCTACAGTAAATGCAGATTCCTTGACATCCTTTGTTATACATTTAATGACAAACTCTCCCAGGTCTATGTGACCCACAGGCAGGTCTGGTATAGTGGTCCACATTCTTCAGAATTCTCCTTTAATAGTCTCCTCTCCTTCATGACCATCCATTTTGTTATTTTTAGGGGTAGATCAGCTTTAATACTGCAGATGGATTGTGTGTCCTTTCAATGTAACTGTCTGCATCATTTCCAATCCCCCATACATTTTTTTTACAAACATTCCATTGTATTATTTTCCCTTAACCCTACCACCCCTCCCCTAATTGGATTCAATTAATGGACATCAATACTTAGACTTCTACTTCTAGCTTATACATACTATAAACATATTAGGGACACAGTATATTTTACATTCATAGGTACTGCAATCTGGGAGGAATTTTTATATACAGACCCATAGACTTGCATTGGAAAGGCCTCTTAGCGGCAAAAAATACAACTATTTCTGGATGGATTTTCCTTGGGTTTTCGCCTGCCATATCAATTCTGTTATACTCACAGACATTATTTTAACAGTTTAGAAACTTCAAAGTGTTTTCCATCAAATTCTACCAATTATATGCATTTCCTAGCTTCTGGTCCTGAGTAACAGGCAGTTTACTTTGGGCACGTCAGTCAGGCATTCAGAATACTGCCTTTCAGAAGTTTTAATACTTTCTCAGAAGTAGCCATTATTTACTATACTGAACAAAAAAATATATGCAACACGCAACAATTGAAATGTTTTTACTGAGTTAATATAAGGAAAAGTTCAAGTTAATGTTGTTATTCTTTCAACATGCATCACTGGATTACATGACCTCTGCTACTCCTGTCTCTAGTTTCAGCACTTTTTAAATCATGATGGGCAGCCCAGGACAGAATCGGCAAATGGTAACTCCCACCCTTTGCAAAGTTTCAGATGAATGTCACAGAGGGTAGAGTCAAAATCAAGGCCCCAGTGAGAATTGAACTCACGACCCCTGGTTTACAAGACCAGTGCTCTAACCACTGAGCTATGGAGCCATACGGCAAGGTATGAAGAATTGGAATGCTATAAAGATCACACCCGTCATACAGTTAAAAAAAGAGACACACCTAAGTAACCAAACATGCAGGTTTCCCAGTCTGGCTCCTACAGTAAATGCAGATTCCTTGACATCCTTTGTTATACAATTAATGACAAACTCTCCCAGGTCTATGTGACCCACAGGCAGGTCTGGTATAGTGGTCCACATTCTTCAGAATTCTCCTTTAATAGTCTCCTCTCCTTCATGACCATCCATTTTGTTATTTTTAGGGGTAGATCAGCTTTAATACTGCAGATGGATTGTGTGTCCTTTCAATGTAACTGTCTGCATCATTTCCAATCCCCCATACATTTTTTTTACAAACATTCCATTGTATTATTTTCCCTTAACCCTACCACCCCTCCCCTAATTGGATTCAATTAATGGACATCAATACTTAGACTTCTACTTCTAGCTTATACATACTATAAACATATTAGGGACACAGTATATTTTACATTAGTCATATTTTTATATTTTTAATTTTAGTCCCACCCTTCAGCTACCCTCAACCCCTCTCACCAATCTCTGAAAACCATCCATCTTTATAAGGGTACACTTATCATAGTTCAGTTGTATTCCAGAGAGGTTAGAGAAATGATCTAGATTGTCTATGAGTCTCTGCAGTGATCCAAATGGTGGTTTTAAAAGAAAGCATAAGTCCTCAGCGTACAATGACACCTTTGTTTTTAAGCCCCGGATTTCTATCCCCTTGATTTTATTGTTGGTTCTGATTTTAATAGCTAACATTTTGATGGCCATGATGAATAGATATGTCGACAGTGGACAACCTTGTTTCACTCCTCTTGACAGTAATACCCTCTTCCGACAACATCCGATGAAATTGGAGAGCGCCAAATTCAATTGACAAAGTCATAATATTAAACATTCATGAAGTTAGAAGTGTCTCATATCATTTAAAAGTTTAACTTCTTGTTAATCTAAATGCTTTGCCAGATTTCAAAAAGGCTTTACGGCGGAAGCATACCATGTGATTATCTGAGGACAGCGCCCCACATCAAAATATTTTTTCAACCAGCACAGGCTTCACAGAATTGCAAATAGCGATTAAATAAATCACTTACCTTTGAAGATCTTCCTCTGTTTGCAATCCCAAGGAACCCAGCTACACAAAGAATGTTCGTTTTGTTTGATAAATTCCTTCTTTATATCCAAAAAAGTTAGTTTAGTTGGAGCCATTGATTTCAGTAATCCACTCCTTCAACATGCATACAAAGGAATCCAAAAAGCTACCGGTAAACTTTGTTCATACAAGTCAAACAATGTTCTATTCAACCATCAGGTACCCTAAGATGTAAATAAAGGATAATACTCCAGACAGAAAGAACGGTGTTCAATAGGAAAGGAAAATAACGAAGAGCGCACCCTCATTCATGCGCGCCAAAAGCCTACTTTTCCTGTTGAGCTTCCTTGGGAAAAACTACTATTACTTGTTCGTATTTCAACAAACAAGCCTGAAACCCTGTATAAAGACTGTTGACATCTAGTGGAATCCATAGGTACTGCAATCTGGGAGGAATTTTTATATACAGACCCATAGACTTGCATTGGAAAGGCCTCTTAGCGCCAAAAAATACAACTATTTCTGGATGGATTTTCCTTGGGTTTTCGCCTGCCATATCAATTCTGTTATACTCACAGACATTATTTTAACAGTTTAGAAACTTCAAAGTGTTTTCCATCAAATTCTACCAATTATATGCATTTCCTAGCTTCTGGTCCTGAGTAACAGGCAGTTTACTTTGGGCACGTCAGTCAGGCATTCAGAATAATGCCCTTCAGAAGTTTTAATACTTTCTCAGAAGTAGCCATTATTTACTATACTGAACAAAAAAATATATGCAACACGCAACAATTGAAACGTTTTTACTGAGTTAATATAAGGAAAAGTTCAAGTTAATGTTGTTATTCTTTCAACATGCATCACTGGATTACATGACCTCTGCTACTCCTGTCTCTAGTTTCAGCACTTTTTAAATCATGATGGGCAGCCCAGGACAGAATCGGCAAATGGTAACTCCCACCCTTTGCAAAGTTTCAGATGAATGTCACAGAGGGTAGAGTCAAAATCAAGGCCCCAGTGAGAATTGAACTCACGACCCCTGGTTTACAAGACCAGTGCTCTAACCACTGAGCTATGGAGCCATACGGCAAGGTATGAAGAATTGGAATGCTATAAAGATCACACCCGTCATACAGTTTAAAAAAGAGACACACCTAAGTAACCAAACATGCAGGTTTCCCAGTCTGGCTCCTACAGTAAATGCAGATTCCTTGACATCCTTTGTTATACAATTAATGACAAACTCTCCCAGGTCTATGTGACCCACAGGCAGGTCTGGTATAGTGGTCCACATTCTTCAGAATTCTCCTTTAATAGTCTCCTCTCCTTCATGACCATCCATTTTGTTATTTTTAGGGGTAGATCAGCTTTAATACTGCAGATGGATTGTGTGTCCTTTCAATGTAACTGTCTGCATCATTTCCAATCCCCCATACATTTTTTTTACAAACATTCCATTGTATTATTTTCCCTTAACCCTACCACCCCTCCCCTAATTGGATTCAATTAATGGACATCAATACTTAGACTTCTACTTCTAGCTTATACATACTATAAACATATTAGGGACACAGTATATTTTACATTAGTCATATTTTTATATTTTTAATTTTAGTCCCACCCTTCAGCTACCCTCAACCCCTCTCACCAATCTCTGAAAACCATCCAACTTTATAAGGGTACACTTATCATAGTTCAGTTGTATTCCAGAGAGGTTAGAGAAATGATCTAGATTGTCTATGAGTCTCTGCAGTGATCCAAATGGTGGTTTTAAAAGAAAGCATAAGTCCTCAGCGTACAATGACACCTTTGTTTTTAAGCCCCGGATTTCTATCCCCTTGATTTTATTGTTGGTTCTGATTTTAATAGCTAACATTTTGATGGCCATGATGAATAGATATGTCGACAGTGGACAACCTTGTTTCACTCCTCTTGACAGTAATACCCTCTTCCGACAACATCCGATGAAATTGGAGAGCGCCAAATTCAATTGACAAAGTCATAATATTAAACATTCATGAAGATAGAAGTGTCTCATATCATTTAAAAGTTTAACTTCTTGTTAATCTAAATGCGTTGCCAGATTTCAAAAAGGCTTTACGGCGGAAGCATACCATGTGATTATCTGAGGACAGCGCCCCACATCAAAATATTTTTTCAACCAGCACAGGCTTCACAGAATTGCAAATAGCGATTAAATAAATCACTTACCTTTGAAGATCTTCCTCTGTTTGCAATCCCAAGGAACCCAGCTACACAAAGAATGTTCGTTTTGTTTGATAAATTCCTTCTTTATATCCAAAAAAGTTAGTTTAGTTGGAGCCATTGATTTCAGTAATCCACTCCTTCAACATGCATACAAAGGAATCCAAAAAGCTACCGGTAAACTTTGTTCATACAAGTCAAACAATGTTCTATTCAACCATCAGGTACCCTAAGATGTAAATAAAGGATAATACTCCAGACAGAAAGAACGGTGTTCAATAGGAAAGGAAAATAACGAAGAGCGCACCCTCATTCATGCGCGCCAAAAGCCTACTTTTCCTGTTGAGCTTCCTTGGGAAAAACTACTATTACTTGTTCGTATTTCAACAAACAAGCCTGAAACCCTGTATAAAGACTGTTGACATCTAGTGGAATCCATAGGTACTGCAATCTGGGAGGAATTTTTATATACAGACCCATAGACTTGCATTGGAAAGGCCTCTTAGCGCCAAAAAATACAACTATTTCTGGATGGATTTTCCTTGGGTTTTCGCCTGCCATATCAATTCTGTTATACTCACAGACATTATTTTAACAGTTTAGAAACTTCAAAGTGTTTTCCATCAAATTCTACCAATTATATGCATTTCCTAGCTTCTGGTCCTGAGTAACAGGCAGTTTACTTTGGGCACGTCAGTCAGGCATTCAGAATACTGCCCTTCAGAAGTTTTAATACTTTCTCAGAAGTAGCCATTATTTACTATACTGAATAATAAAATATACGCAACACGCAACAATTGAAACGTTTTTACTGAGTTAATATAAGGAAAAGTTCAAGTTAATGTTGTTATTCTTTCAACATGCATCACTGGATTACATGACCTCTGCTACTCCTGTCTCTAGTTTCAGCACTTTTTAAATCATGATGGGCAGCCCAGGACAGAATCGGTCAAATGGTAACTCCCACCCTTTGCAAAGTTTCAGATGAATGTCACAGAGGGTAGAGTCAAAATCAAGGCCCCAGTGAGAATTGAACTCACGACCCCTGGTTTACAAGACCAGTGCTCTAACCACTGAGCTATGGAGCCATACGGCAAGGTATGAAGAATTGGAATGCTATAAAGATCACACCCGTCATACAGTTAAAAAAAGAGACACACCTAAGTAACCAAACATGCAGGTTTCCCAGTCTGGCTCCTACAGTAAATGCAGATTCCTTGACATCCTTTGTTATACAATTAATGACAAACTCTCCCAGGTCTATGTGACCCACAGGCAGGTCTGGTATAGTGGTCCACATTCTTCAGAATTCTCCTTTAATAGTCTCCTCTCCTTCATGACCATCCATTTTGTTATTTTTAGGGGTAGATCAGCTTTAATACTGCAGATGGATTGTGTGTCCTTTCAATGTAACTGTCTGCATCATTTCCAATCCCCCATACATTTTTTTTTACAAACATTCCATTGTATTATTTTCCCTTAACCCTACCACCCCTCCCCTAATTGGATTCAATTAATGGACATCAATACTTAGACTTCTACTTCTAGCTTATACATACTATAAACATATTAGGGACACAGTATATTTTACATTAGTCATATTTTTATATTTTTAATTTTAGTCCCACCCTTCAGCTACCCTCAACCCCTCTCACCAATCTCTGAAAACCATCCAACTTTATAAGGGTACACTTATCATAGTTCAGTTGTATTCCAGAGAGGTTAGAGAAATGATCTAGATTGTCTATGAGTCTCTGCAGTGATCCAAATGGTGGTTTTAAAATAAAGCATAAGTCCTCAGCGTACAATGACACCTTTGTTTTTAAGCCCCGGATTTCTATCCCCTTGATTTTATTGTTGGTTCTGATTTTAATAGCTAACATTTTGATGGCCATGATGAATAGATATGTCGACAGTGGACAACCTTGTTTCACTCCTCTTGACAGTAATACCCTCTTCCGACAACATCCGATGAAATTGGAGAGCGCCAAATTCAATTGACAAAGTCATAATATTAAACATTCATGAAGATAGAAGTGTCTCATATCATTTAAAAGTTTAACTTCTTGTTAATCTAAATGCGTTGCCAGATTTCAAAAAGGCTTTACGGCGGAAGCATACCATGTGATTATCTGAGGACAGCGCCCCACATCAAAATATTTTTTCAACCAGCACAGGCTTCACAGAATTGCAAATAGCGATTAAATAAATCACTTACCTTTGAAGATCTTCCTCTGTTTGCAATCCCAAGGAACCCAGCTACACAAAGAATGTTCGTTTTGTTTGATAAATTCCTTCTTTATATCCAAAAAAGTTAGTTTAGTTGGAGCCATTGATTTCAGTAATCCACTCCTTCAACATGCATACAAAGGAATCCAAAAAGCTACCGGTAAACTTTGTTCATACAAGTCAAACAATGTTCTATTCAACCATCAGGTACCCTAAGATGTAAATAAAGGATAATACTCCAGACAGAAAGAACGGTGTTCAATAGGAAAGGAAAATAACGAAGAGCGCACCCTCATTCATGCGCGCCAAAAGCCTACTTTTCCTGTTGAGCTTCCTTGGGAAAAACTACTATTACTTGTTCGTATTTCAACAAACAAGCCTGAAACCCTGTATAAAGACTGTTGACATCTAGTGGAATCCATAGGTACTGCAATCTGGGAGGAATTTTTATATACAGACCCATAGACTTGCATTGGAAAGGCCTCTTAGCGCCAAAAAATACAACTATTTCTGGATGGATTTTCCTTGGGTTTTCGCCTGCCATATCAATTCTGTTATACTCACAGACATTATTTTAACAGTTTAGAAACTTCAAAGTGTTTTCCATCAAATTCTACCAATTATATGCATTTCCTAGCTTCTGGTCCTGAGTAACAGGCAGTTTACTTTGGGCACGTCAGTCAGGCATTCAGAATACTGCCCTTCAGAAGTTTTAATACTTTCTCAGAAGTAGCCATTATTTACTATACTGAATAATAAAATATACGCAACACGCAACAATTGAAACGTTTTTACTGAGTTAATATAAGGAAAAGTTCAAGTTAATGTTGTTATTCTTTCAACATGCATCACTGGATTACATGACCTCTGCTACTCCTGTCTCTAGTTTCAGCACTTTTTAAATCATGATGGGCAGCCCAGGACAGAATCGGTCAAATGGTAACTCCCACCCTTTGCAAAGTTTCAGATGAATGTCACAGAGGGTAGAGTCAAAATCAAGGCCCCAGTGAGAATTGAACTCACGACCCCTGGTTTACAAGACCAGTGCTCTAACCACTGAGCTATGGAGCCATACGGCAAGGTATGAAGAATTGGAATGCTATAAAGATCACACCCGTCATACAGTTAAAAAAAGAGACACACCTAAGTAACCAAACATGCAGGTTTCCCAGTCTGGCTCCTACAGTAAATGCAGATTCCTTGACATCCTTTGTTATACAATTAATGACAAACTCTCCCAGGTCTATGTGACCCACAGGCAGGTCTGGTATAGTGGTCCACATTCTTCAGAATTCTCCTTTAATAGTCTCCTCTCCTTCATGACCATCCATTTTGTTATTTTTAGGGGTAGATCAGCTTTAATACTGCAGATGGATTGTGTGTCCTTTCAATGTAACTGTCTGCATCATTTCCAATCCCCCATACATTTTTTTTACAAACATTCCATTGTATTATTTTCCCTTAACCCTACCACCCCTCCCCTAATTGGATTCAATTAATGGACATCAATACTTAGACTTCTACTTCTAGCTTATACATACTATAAACATATTAGGGACACAGTATATTTTACATTAGTCATATTTTTATATTTTTAATTTTAGTCCCACCCTTCAGCTACCCTCAACCCCTCTCACCAATCTCTGAAAACCATCCAACTTTATAAGGGTACACTTATCATAGTTCAGTTGTATTCCAGAGAGGTTAGAGAAATGATCTAGATTGTCTATGAGTCTCTGCAGCGATCCAAATGGTGGTTTTAAAAGAAAGCATAAGTCCTCAGGGTACAATGACACCTTTGTTTTTAAGCCCCGGATTTCTATCCCCTTGATTTTATTGTTGGTTCTGATTTTAATAGCTAACATTTTGATGGCCATGATGAATAGATATGTCGACAGTGGACAACCTTGTTTCACTCCTCTTGACAGTAATACCCTCTTCCGACAACATCCGATGAAAATGGAGAGCGCCAAATTCAATTGACAAAGTCATAATATTAAACATTCATGAAGATAGAAGTGTCTCATATCATTTAAAAGCTTAACTTCTTGTTAATCCAAATGCGTTGCCAGATTTCAAAAAGGCTTTACGGCGGAAGCATACCATGTGATTATCTGAGGACAGCGCCCCACATCAAAATATTTTTTCAACCAGCACAGGCTTCACAGAATTGAAAATGGTGATTAAATAAATCACTTACCTGTTTGCAATCCCAAGGATCCCAGCTACACAATGAATGTTCGTTTTGTTTGATAAATTCCTTCTTTATATCCAAAAAAGTTAGTTTAGTTGGAGCCATTGATTTCAGTAATCCACTCCTTCAACATGCATACAAAGGAATCCAAAAAGCTACCGGTAAACTTTGTTCATACAAGTCAAACAATGTTCTATTCAACCCTCAGGTTGATGTTCTATTCAACCCTCAGGTAAGATGTAAATAAAGGATAATACTCCAGACAGAAAGAACGGTGTTCAATAGGAAAGGAAAATAACGAAGAGCGCACCCTCATTCATGCGCGCCAAAAGCCTACTTTTCCTGTTGAGCTTCCTTGGGAAAAACTACTATTACTTGTTCGTATTTCAACAAACAAGCCTGAAACCCTGTATAAAGACTGTTGACATCTAGTGGAATCCATAGGTACTGCAATCTGGGAGGAATTTTTATATACAGACCCATAGACTTGCATTGGAAAGGCCTCTTAGCGCCAAAAAATACAACTATTTCTGGATGGATTTTCCTTGGGTTTTCGCCTGCCATATCAATTCTGTTATACTCACAGACATTATTTTAACAGTTTAGAAACTTCAAAGTGTTTTCCATCAAATTCTACCAATTATATGCATTTCCTAGCTTCTGGTACTGAGTAACAGGCAGTTTACTTTGGGCATGTCAGTCAGGCATTCAGAATACTGCCTTTCAGAAGTTTTAATACTTTCTCAGAAGTAGCCATTATTTACTATACTGAACAAAAAAATATATGCAACACGCAACAATTGAAACGTTTTTACTGAGTTAATATAAGGAAAAGTTCAAGTTAATGTTGTTATTCTTTCAACATGCATCACTGGATTACATGACCTCTGCTACTCCTGTCTCTAGTTTCAGCACTTTTTAAATCATGATGGGCAGCCCAGGACAGAATCGGCAAATGGTAACTCCCACCCTTTGCAAAGTTTCAGATGAATGTCACAGAGGGTAGAGTCAAAATCAAGGCCCCAGTGAGAATTGAACTCACGACCCCTGGTTTACAAAACCAGTGCTCTAACCACTGAGCTATGGAGCCATACGGCAAGGTATGAAGAATTGGAATGCTATAAAGATCACACCCGTCATACAGTTAAAAAAAGAGACACACCTAAGTAACCAAACATGCAGGTTTCCCAGTCTGGCTCCTACAGTAAATGCAGATTCCTTGACATCCTTTGTTATACAATTAATGACAAACTCTCCCAGGTCTATGTGACCCACAGGCAGGTCTGGTATAGTGGTCCACATTCTTCAGAATTCTCCTTTAATAGTCTCCTCTCCTTCATGACCATCCATTTTGTTATTTTTAGGGTAGATAAGCTTTAATACTGCAGATGGATTGTGTGTCCTTTCAATGTAACTGTCTGCATCATTTCCAATCCCCCATACATTTTTTTTACAAACATTCCATTGTATTATTTTCCCTTAACCCTACCACCCCTCCCCTAATTGGATTCAATTAATGGACATCAATACTTAGACTTCTACTTCTAGCTTATACATACTATAAACATATTAGGGACACAGTATATTTTACGTTAGTCATATTTTTATATTTTTAATTTTAGTCCCACCCTTCAGCTACCCTCAACCCCTCTCACCAATCTCTGAAAACCATCCAACTTTATAAGGGTACACTTATCATAGTTCAGTTGTATTCCAGAGAGGTTAGAGAAATGATCTAGATTGTCGATGAGTCTCTGCAGTGATCCAAATGGTGGTTTTAAAAGAAAGCATAAGTCCTCAGCGTACAATGACACCTTTGTTTTTAAGCCCCGGATTTCTATCCCCTTGATTTTATTGTTGGTTCTGATTTTAATAGCTAACAATTTGATGGCCATGATGAATAGATATGTCGACAGTGGACAACCTTGTTTCACTCCTCTTGACAGTAATACCCTCTTCCGACAACATCCGGTGAAATTGGAGAGCGCCAAATTCAAATTGACAAAGTCATAATATTAAACATTCATGAAGATAGAAGTGTCTCACATCATTTAAAAGTTTAACTTCTTGTTAATCTAAATGCGTTGCCAGATTTCAAAAAGGCTTTACGGCGGAAGCATACCATGTGATTATCTGAGGACAGCGCCCCACATCAAAATATTTTTTCAACCAGCACAGGCTTCACAGAATTGCAAATAGCGATTAAATAAATCACTTACCTTTGAAGATCTTCCTCTGTTTGCAATCCCAAGGAACCCAGCTACACAATGAATGTTCGTTTTGTTTGATAAATTCCTTCTTTATATCCAAAAAAGTTAGTTTAGTTGGAGCCATTGATTTCAGTAATCCACTCCTTCAACATGCATACAAAGGAATCCAAAAAGCTACCGGTAAACTTTGTTCATACAAGTCAAACAATGTTCTATTCAACCATCAGGTACCCTAAGATGTAAATAAAGGATAATACTCCAGACAGAAAGAACGGTGTTCAATAGGAAAGGAAAATAACGAAGAGCGCACCCTCATTCATGCGCGCCAAAAGTTTACTTTTCCTGTTGAGCTTCCTTGGGAAAAACTACTATTACTTGTTTGTATTTCAACAAACAAGCCTGAAACCCTGTATAAAGACTGTTGACATCTAGTGGAATCCATAGGTACTGCAATCTCGGAGGAATTTTTATATACAGACCCATAGACTTGCATTGGAAAGGCCTCTTAGCGCCAAAAAATACAACTATTTCTGGATGGATTTTCCTTGGGTTTTCGCCTGCCATATCAATTCTGTTATACTCACAGACATTATTTTAACAGTTTAGAAACTTCAAAGTGTTTTCCATCAAATTCTACCAATTATATGCATTTCCTAGCTTCTGGTCCTGAGTAACAGGCAGTTTACTTTGGGCACGTCAGTCAGGCATTCAGAATACTGCCCTTCAGAAGTTTTAATACTTTCTCAGAAGTAGCCATTATTTACTATACTGAATAATAAAATATACGCAACACGCAACAATTGAAACGTTTTTACTGAGTTAAGGAAAAGTTCAAGTTAATGTTGTTATTCTTTCAACATGCATCACTGGATTACATGACCTCTGCTACTCCTGTCTCTAGTTTCAGCACTTTTTAAATCATGATGGGCAGCCCAGGACAGAATCGGCAAATGGTAACTCCCACCCTTTGCAAAGTTTCAGATGAATGTCACAGAGGGTAGAGTCAAAATCAAGGCCCCAGTGAGAATTGAACTCACAACCCCTGGTTTACAAGACCCGTGCTCTAACCACTGAGCTATGGAGCCATACGGCAAGGTATGAAGAATTGGAATGCTATAAAGATCACACCCGTCATACAGTTAAAAAAAGAGACACACCTAAGTAACCAAACATGCAGGTTTCCCAGTCTGGCTCCTACAGTAAATGCAGATTCCTTGACATCCTTTGTTATACATTTAATGACAAACTCTCCCAGGTCTATGTGACCCACAGGCAGGTCTGGTATAGTGGTCCACATTCTTCAGAATTCTCCTTTAATAGTCTCCTCTCCTTCATGACCATCCATTTTGTTATTTTTAGGGGTAGATCAGCTTTAATACTGCAGATGGATTGTGTGTCCTTTCAATGTAACTGTCTGCATCATTTCCAATCCCCCATACATCTTTTTTTACAAACATTCCATTGTATTATTTTCCCTTAACCCTACCACCCCTCCCCTAATTGGATTCAATTAATGGACATCAATACTTAGACTTCTACTTCTAGCTTATACATACTATAAACATATTAGGGACACAGTATATTTTACATTAGTCATATTTTTATATTTTTAATTTTAGTCCCACCCTTCAGCTACCCTCAACCCCTCTCACCAATCTCTGAAAACCATCCAACTTTATAAGGGTACACTTATCATAGTTCAGTTGTATTCCAGAGAGGTTAGAGAAATGATCTAGATTGTCTATGAGTCTCTGCAGCGATCCAAATGGTGGTTTTAAAAGAAAGCATAAGTCCTCAGCGTACAATGACACCTTTGTTTTTAAGCCCCGGATTTCTATCCCCTTGATTTTATTGTTGGTTCTGATTTTAATAGCTAACATTTTGATGGCCATGATGAATAGATATGTCGACAGTGGACAACCTTGTTTCACTCCTCTTGACAGTAATACCCTCTTCCGACAACATCCGATGAAATTGGAGAGCGCCAAATTCAATTGACAAAGTCATAATATTAAACATTCATGAAGATAGAAGTGTCTCATATCATTTAAAAGCTTAACTTCTTGTTAATCCAAATGCGTTGCCAGATTTCAAAAAGGCTTTACGGCGGAAGCATACCATGTGATTATCTGGGGACAGCGCCCCACATCAAAATATTTTTTCAACCAGCACAGGCTTCACAGAATTGAAAATGGTGATTAAATAAATCACTTACCTGTTTGCAATCCCAAGGATCCCAGCTACACAATGAATGTTCGTTTTGTTTGATAAATTCCTTCTTTATATCCAAAAAAGTTAGTTTAGTTGGAGCCATTGATTTCAGTAATCCACTCCTTCAACATGCATACAAAGGAATCCAAAAAGCTACCGGTAAACTTTGTTCATACAAGTCAAACAATGTTCTATTCAACCCTCAGGTACCCTAAGATGTAAATAAAGGATAATACTCCAGAAAGAAAGAACGGTGTTCAATAGGAAAGGAAAATAACGAAGAGCGCACCCTCATTCATGCGCGCCAAAAGCCTACTTTTCCTGTTGAGCTTCCTTGGGAAAAACTACTATTACTTGTTCGTATTTCAACAAACAAGCCTGAAACCCTGTATAAAGACTGTTGACATCTAGTGGAATCCATAGGTACTGCAATCTGGGAGGAATTTTTATATACAAACCCATAGACTTGCATTGGAAAGGCCTCTTAGCACCAAAAAATAAAGCTATTTCTGGATGGATTTTCCTTGGGTTTTCGCCTGCCATATCAATTCTGTTATACTCACAGACATTATTTTAACAGTTTAGAAACTTCAAAGTGTTTTCCATCAAATTCTACCAATTATATGCATTTCCTAGCTTCTGGTCCTGAGTAACAGGCAGTTTACTTTGGGCACGTCAGTCAGGCATTCAGAATATTGCCCTTCAGAAGTTTTAATACTTTCTCAGAAGTAGCCATTATTTACTATACTGAATAATAAAATATACGCAACACGCAACAATTGAAACGTTTTTACTGAGTTAATATAAGGAAAAGTTCAAGTTAATGTTGTTATTCTTTCAACATACATCACTGGATTACATGACCTCTGCTACTCCTGTCTCTAGTTTCAGCACTTTTTAAATCATGATGGGCAGCCCAGGACAGAATCGGCAAATGGTAACTCCCACCCTTTGCAAAGTTTCAGATGAATGTCACAGAGGGTAGAGTCAAAATCAAGGCCCCAGTGAGAATTGAACTCACGACCCCTGGTTTACAAGACCAGTGCTCTAACCACTGAGCTATGGAGCCATACGGCAAGGTATGAAGAATTGGAATGCTATAAAGATCACACCCGTCATACAGTTAAAAAAAGAGACACACCTAAGTAACCAAACATGCAGGTTTCCCAGTCTGGCTCCTACAGTAAATGCAGATTCCTTGACATCCTTTGTTATACATTTAATGACAAACTCTCCCAGGTCTATGTGACCCACAGGCAGGTCTGGTATAGTGGTCCACATTCTTCAGAATTCTCCTTTAATAGTCTCCTCTCCTTCATGACCATCCATTTTGTTATTTTTAGGGGTAGATCAGCTTTAATACTGCAGATGGATTGTGTGTCCTTTCAATGTAACTGTCTGCATCATTTCCAATCCCCCATACATTTTTTTTACAAACATTCCATTGTATTATTTTCCCTTAACCCTACCACCCCTCCCCTAATTGGATTCAATTAATGGACATCAATACTTAGACTTCTACTTCTAGCTTATACATACTATAAACATATTAGGGACACAGTATATTTTACATTAGTCATATTTTTATATTTTAAATTTTAGTCCCACCCTTCAGCTACCCTCAACCCCTCTCACCAATCTCTGAAAACCATCCAACTTTATAAGGGTACACTTATCATAGTTCAGTTGTATTCCAGAGAGGTTAGAGAAATGATCTAGATTGTCTATGAGTCTCTGCAGCGATCCAAATGGTGGTTTTAAAAGAAAGCATAAGTCCTCAGCGTACAATGACACCTTTGTTTTTAAGCCCCGGATTTCTATCCCCTTGATTTTATTGTTGGTTCTGATTTTAATAGCTAACATTTTGATGGCCATGATGAATAGATATGTCGACAGTGGACAACCTTGTTTCACTCCTCTTGACAGTAATACCCTCTTCCGACAACATCCGATGAAATTGGAGAGCGCCAAATTCAATTGACAAAGTCATAATATTAAACATTCATGAAGATAGAAGTGTCTCATATCATTTAAAAGCTTAACTTCTTGTTAATCCAAATGCGTTGCCAGATTTCAAAAAGGCTTTACGACGGAAGCATACCATGTGATTATCTGAGGACAGCGCCCCACATCAAAATATTTTTTCAACCAGCACAGGCTTCACAGAATTGAAAATGGTGATTAAATAAATCACTTACCTGTTTGCAATCCCAAGGATCCCAGCTACACAATGAATGTTCGTTTTGTTTGATAAATTCCTTCTTTATATCCAAAAAAGTTAGTTTAGTTGGAGCCATTGATTTCAGTAATCCACTCCTTCAACATGCATACAAAGGAATCCAAAAAGCTACCGGTAAACTTTGTTCATACAAGTCAAACAATGTTCTATTCAACCCTCAGGTTGATGTTCTATTCAACCCTCAGGTAAGATGTAAATAAAGGATAATACTCCAGACAGAAAGAACGGTGTTCAATAGGAAAGGAAAATAACGAAGAGCGCACCCTCATTCATGCGCGCCAAAAGCCTACTTTTCCTGTTGAGCTTCCTTGGGAAAAACTACTATTACTTGTTCGTATTTCAACAAACAAGCCTGAAACCCTGTATAAAGACGGTTGACATCTAGTGGAATCCATAGGTACTGCAATCTGGGAGGAATTTTTATATACAGACCCATAGACTTGCATTGGAAAGGCCTCTTAGCGCCAAAAAATACAACTATTTCTGGATGGATTTTCCTTGGGTTTTCGCCTGCCATATCAATTCTGTTATACTCACAGACATTATTTTAACAGTTTAGAAACTTCAAAGTGTTTTCCATCAAATTCTACCAATTATATGCATTTCCTAGCTTCTGGTACTGAGTAACAGGCAGTTTACTTTGGGCATGTCAGTCAGGCATTCAGAATACTGCCTTTCAGAAGTTTTAATACTTTCTCAGAAGTAGCCATTATTTACTATACTGAACAAAAAAATATATGCAACACGCAACAATTGAAACGTTTTTACTGAGTTAATATAAGGAAAAGTTCAAGTTAATGTTGTTATTCTTTCAACATGCATCACTGGATTACATGACCTCTGCTACTCCTGTCTCTAGTTTCAGCACTTTTTAAATCATGATGGGCAGCCCAGGACAGAATCGGCAAATGGTAACTCCCACCCTTTGCAAAGTTTCAGATGAATGTCACAGAGGGTAGAGTCAAAATCAAGGCCCCAGTGAGAATTGAACTCACGACCCCTGGTTTACAAGACCAGTGCTCTAACCACTGAGCTATGGAGCCATACGGCAAGGTATGAAGAATTGGAATGCTATAAAGATCACTCCCGTCATACAGTTAAAAAAAGAGACACACCTAAGTAACCAAACATGCAGGTTTCCCAGTCTGGCTCCTACAGTAAATGCAGATTCCTTGACATCCTTTGTTATACAATTAATGACAAACTCTCCCAGGTCTATGTGACCCACAGGCAGGTCTGGTATAGTGGTCCACATTCTTCAGAATTCTCCTTTAATAGTCTCCTCTCCTTCATGACCATCCATTTTGTTATTTTTAGGGGTAGATAAGCTTTAATACTGCAGATGGATTGTGTGTCCTTTCAATGTAACTGTCTGCATCATTTCCAATCCCCCATACATTTTTTTTACAAACATTCCATTGTATTATTTTCCCTTAACCCTACCACCCCTCCCCTAATTGGATTCAATTAATGGACATCAATACTTAGACTTCTACTTCTAGCTTATACATACTATAAACATATTAGGGACACAGTATATTTTACGTTAGTCATATTTTTATATTTTTAATTTTAGTCCCACCCTTCAGCTACCCTCAACCCCTCTCACCAATCTCTGAAAACCATCCAACTTTATAAGGGTACACTTATCATAGTTCAGTTGTATTCCAGAGAGGTTAGAGAAATGATCTAGATTGTCGATGAGTCTCTGCAGTGATCCAAATGGTGGTTTTAAAAGAAAGCATAAGTCCTCAGCGTACAATGACACCTTTGTTTTTAAGCCCCGGATTTCTATCCCCTTGATTTTATTGTTGGTTCTGATTTTAATAGCTAACAATTTGATGGCCATGATGAATAGATATGTCGACAGTGGACAACCTTGTTTCACTCCTCTTGACAGTAATACCCTCTTCCGACAACATCCGGTGAAATTGGAGAGCGCCAAATTCAAATTGACAAAGTCATAATATTAAACATTCATGAAGATAGAAGTGTCTCACATCATTTAAAAGTTTAACTTCTTGTTAATCTAAATGCGTTGCCAGATTTCAAAAAGGCTTTACGGCGGAAGCATACCATGTGATTATCTGAGGACAGCGCCCCACATCAAAATATTTTTTCAACCAGCACAGGCTTCACAGAATTGCAAATAGCGATTAAATAAATCACTTACCTTTGAAGATCTTCCTCTGTTTGCAATCCCAAGGAACCCAGCTACACAATGAATGTTCGTTTTGTTTGATAAATTCCTTCTTTATATCCAAAAAAGTTAGTTTAGTTGGAGCCATTGATTTCAGTAATCCACTCCTTCAACATGCATACAAAGGAATCCAAAAAGCTACCGGTAAACTTTGTTCATACAAGTCAAACAATGTTCTATTCAACCATCAGGTACCCTAAGATGTAAATAAAGGATAATACTCCAGACAGAAAGAACGGTGTTCAATAGGAAAGGAAAATAACGAAGAGCGCACCCTCATTCATGCGTGCCAAAAGTCTACTTTTCCTGTTGAGCTTCCTTGGGAAAAACTACTATTACTTGTTCGTATTTCAACAAACAAGCCTGAAACCCTGTATAAAGACTGTTGACATCTAGTGGAATCCATAGGTACTGCAATCTCGGAGGAATTTTTATATACAGACCCATAGACTTGCATTGGAAAGGCCTCTTAGCGCCAAAAAATACAACTATTTCTGGATGGATTTTCCTTGGGTTTTCGCCTGCCATATCAATTCTGTTATACTCACAGACATTATTTTAACAGTTTAGAAACTTCAAAGTGTTTTCCATCAAATTCTACCAATTATATGCATTTCCTAGCTTCTGGTCCTGAGTAACAGGCAGTTTACTTTGGGCACGTCAGTCAGGCATTCAGAATACTGCCCTTCAGAAGTTTTAATACTTTCTCAGAAGTAGCCATTATTTACTATACTGAATAATAAAATATACGCAACACGCAACAATTGAAACGTTTTTACTGAGTTAAGGAAAAGTTCAAGTTAATGTTGTTATTCTTTCAACATGCATCACTGGATTACATGACCTCTGCTACTCCTGTCTCTAGTTTCAGCACTTTTTAAATCATGATGGGCAGCCCAGGACAGAATCGGCAAATGGTAACTCCCACCCTTTGCAAAGTTTCAGATGAATGTCACAGAGGGTAGAGTCAAAATCAAGGCCCCAGTGAGAATTGAACTCACGACCCCTGGTTTACAAGACCAGTGCTCTAACCACTGAGCTATGGAGCCATACGGCAAGGTATGAAGAATTGGAATGCTATAAAGATCACACCCGTCATACAGTTAAAAAAAGAGACACACCTAAGTAACCAAACATGCAGGTTTCCCAGTCTGGCTCCTACAGTAAATGCAGATTCCTTGACATCCTTTGTTATACATTTAATGACAAACTCTCCCAGGTCTATGTGACCCACAGGCAGGTCTGGTATAGTGGTCCACATTCTTCAGAATTCTCCTTTAATAGTCTCCTCTCCTTCATGACCATCCATTTTGTTATTTTTAGGGGTAGATCAGCTTTAATACTGCAGATGGATTGTGTGTCCTTTCAATGTAACTGTCTGCATCATTTCCAATCCCCCATACATCTTTTTTTACAAACATTCCATTGTATTATTTTCCCTTAACCCTACCACCCCTCCCCTAATTGGATTCAATTAATGGACATCAATACTTAGACTTCTACTTCTAGCTTATACATACTATAAACATATTAGGGACACAGTATATTTTACATTAGTCATATTTTTATATTTTTAATTTTAGTCCCACCCTTCAGCTACCCTCAACCCCTCTCACCAATCTCTGAAAACCATCCAACTTTATAAGGGTACACTTATCATAGTTCAGTTGTATTCCAGAGAGGTTAGAGAAATGATCTAGATTGTCTATGAGTCTCTGCAGCGATCCAAATGGTGGTTTTAAAAGAAAGCATAAGTCCTCAGCGTACAATGACACCTTTGTTTTTAAGCCCCGGATTTCTATCCCCTTGATTTTATTGTTGGTTCTGATTTTAATAGCTAACATTTTGATGGCCATGATGAATAGATATGTCGACAGTGGACAACTTTGTTTCACTCCTCTTGACAGTAATACCCTCTTCCGACAACATCCGATGAAATTGGAGAGCGCCAAATTCAATTGACAAAGTCATAATATTAAACATTCATGAAGATAGAAGTGTCTCATATCATTTAAAAGCTTAACTTCTTGTTAATCCAAATGCGTTGCCAGATTTCAAAAAGGCTTTACGGCGGAAGCATACCATGTGATTATCTGGGGACAGCGCCCCACATCAAAATATTTTTTCAACCAGCACAGGCTTCACAGAATTGAAAATGGTGATTAAATAAATCACTTACCTGTTTGCAATCCCAAGGATCCCAGCTACACAATGAATGTTCGTTTTGTTTGATAAATTCCTTCTTTATATCCAAAAAAGTTAGTTTAGTTGGAGCCATTGATTTCAGTAATCCACTCCTTCAACATGCATACAAAGGAATCCAAAAAGCTACCGGTAAACTTTGTTCATACAAGTCAAACAATGTTCTATTCAACCCTCAGGTACCCTAAGATGTAAATAAAGGATAATACTCCAGACAGAAAGAACGGTGTTCAATAGGAAAGGAAAATAACGAAGAGCGCACCCTCATTCATGCGCGCCAAAAGCCTACTTTTCCTGTTGAGCTTCCTTGGGAAAAACTACTATTACTTGTTCGTATTTCAACAAACAAGCCTGAAACCCTGTATAAAGACTGTTGACATCTAGTGGAATCCATAGGTACTGCAATCTGGGAGGAATTTTTATATACAAACCCATAGACTTGCATTGGAAAGGCCTCTTAGCACCAAAAAATAAATCTATTTCTGAATGGATTTTCCTTGGGTTTTCGCCTGCCATATCAATTCTGTTATACTCACAGACATTATTTTAACAGTTTAGAAACTTCAAAGTGTTTTCCATCAAATTCTACCAATTATATGCATTTCCTAGCTTCTGGTCCTGAGTAACAGGCAGTTTACTTTGGGCACGTCAGTCAGGCATTCAGAATATTGCCCTTCAGAAGTTTTAATACTTTCTCAGAAGTAGCCATTATTTACTATACTGAATAATAAAATATACGCAACACGCAACAATTGAAACGTTTTTACTGAGTTAATATAAGGAAAAGTTCAAGTTAATGTTGTTATTCTTTCAACATACATCACTGGATTACATGACCTCTGCTACTCCTGTCTCTAGTTTCAGCACTTTTTAAATCATGATGGGCAGCCCAGGACAGAATCGGCAAATGGTAACTCCCACCCTTTGCAAAGTTTCAGATGAATGTCACAGAGGGTAGAGTCAAAATCAAGGCCCCAGTGAGAATTGAACTCACGACCCCTGGTTTACAAGACCAGTGCTCTAACCACTGAGCTATGGAGCCATACGGCAAGGTATGAAGAATTGGAATGCTATAAAGATCACACCCGTCATACAGTTAAAAAAAGAGACACACCTAAGTAACCAAACATGCAGGTTTCCCAGTCTGGCTCCTACAGTAAATGCAGATTCCTTGACATCCTTTGTTATACATTTAATGACAAACTCTCCCAGGTCTATGTGACCCACAGGCAGGTCTGGTATAGTGGTCCACATTCTTCAGAATTCTCCTTTAATAGTCTCCTCTCCTTCATGACCATCCATTTTGTTATTTTTAGGGGTAGATCAGCTTTAATACTGCAGATGGATTGTGTGTCCTTTCAATGTAACTGTCTGCATCATTTCCAATCCCCCATACATTTTTTTTACAAACATTCCATTGTATTATTTTCCCTTAACCCTACCACCCCTCCCCTAATTGGATTCAATTAATGGACATCAATACTTAGACTTCTACTTCTAGCTTATACATACTATAAACATATTAGGGACACAGTATATTTTACATTAGTCATATTTTTATATTTTAAATTTTAGTCCCACCCTTCAGCTACCCTCAACCCCTCTCACCAATCTCTGAAAACCATCCAACTTTATAAGGGTACACTTATCATAGTTCAGTTGTATTCCAGAGAGGTTAGAGAAATGATCTAGATTGTCTATGAGTCTCTGCAGCGATCCAAATGGTGGTTTTAAAAGAAAGCATAAGTCCTCAGCGTACAATGACACCTTTGTTTTTAAGCCCCGGATTTCTATCCCCTTGATTTTATTGTTGGTTCTGATTTTAATAGCTAACATTTTGATGGCCATGATGAATAGATATGTCGACAGTGGACAACCTTGTTTCACTCCTCTTGACAGTAATACCCTCTTCCGACAACATCCGATGAAATTGGAGAGCGCCAAATTCAATTGACAAAGTCATAATATTAAACATTCATGAAGATAGAAGTGTCTCATATCATTTAAAAGCTTAACTTCTTGTTAATCCAAATGCGTTGCCAGATTTCAAAAAGGCTTTACGGCGGAAGCATACCATGTGATTATCTGAGGACAGCGCCCCACATCAAAATATTTTTTCAACCAGCACAGGCTTCACAGAATTGAAAATGGTGATTAAATAAATCACTTACCTGTTTGCAATCCCAAGGATCCCAGCTACACAATGAATGTTCGTTTTGTTTGATAAATTCCTTCTTTATATCCAAAAAAGTTAGTTTAGTTGGAGCCATTGATTTCAGTATTCCACTCCTTCAACATGCATACAAAGGAATCCAAAAAGCTACCGGTAAACTTTGTTCATACAAGTCAAACAATGTTCTATTCAACCCTCAGGTACCCTAAGATGTAAATAAAGGATAATACTCCAGACAGAAAGAACGGTGTTCAATAGGAAAAGAAAATAACGAAGAGCGCACCCTCATTCATGCGCGCCAAAAGCCTACTTTTCCTGTTGAGCTTCCTTGGGAAAAACTACTATTACTTGTTCGTATTTCAACAAACAAGCCTGAAACCCTGTATAAAGACTGTTGACATCTAGTGGAATCCATAGGTACTGCAATCTGGGAGGAATTTTTATATACAAACCCATAGACTTGCATTGGAAAGGCCTCTTAGCACCAAAAAATAAATCTATTTCTGGATGGATTTTCCTTGGGTTTTCGCCTGCCATATCAATTCTGTTATACTCACAGACATTATTTTAACAGTTTAGAAACTTCAAAGTGTTTTCCATCAAATTCTACCAATTATATGCATTTCCTAGCTTCTGGTCCTGAGTAACAGGCAGTTTACTTTGGGCACGTCAGTCAGGCATTCAGAATACTGCCCTTCAGAAGTTTTAATACTTTCTCAGAAGTAGCCATTATTTACTATACTGAACAAAAAAATATATGCAACACGCAACAATTGAAACGTTTTTACTGAGTTAATATAAGGAAAAGTTCAAGTTAATGTTGTTATTCTTTCAACATGCATCACTGGATTACATAACCTCTGCTACTCCTGTCTCTAGTTTCAGCACTTTTTAAATCATGATGGGCAGCCCAGGACAGAATCGGCAAATGGTAACTCCCACCCTTTGCAAAGTTTCAGATGAACGTCACAGAGGGTAGAGTCAAAATCAAGGCCCCAGTGAGAATTGAACTCACGACCCCTGGTTTACAAGACCAGTGCTCTAACCACTGAGCTATGGAGCCATACGGCAAGGTATGAAGAATTGGAATGCTATAAAGATCACTCCCGTCATACAGTTAAAAAAAGAGACACACCTAAGTAACCAAACATGCAGGTTTCCCAGTCTGGCTCCTACAGTAAATGCAGATTCCTTGACATCCTTTGTTATACATTTAATGACAAACTCTCCCAGGTCTATGTGACCCACAGGCAGGTCTGGTATAGTGGTCCACATTCTTCAGAATTCTCCTTTAATAGTCTCCTCTCCTTCATGACCATCCATTTTGTTATTTTTAGGGGTAGATCAGCTTTAATACTGCAGATGGATTGTGTGTCCTTTCAATGTAACTGTCTGCATCATTTCCAATCCCCCATACATTTTTTTTACAAACATTCCATTGTATTATTTTCCCTTAACCCTACCACCCCTCCCCTAATTGGATTCAATTAATGGACATCAATACTTAGACTTCTACTTCTAGCTTATACATACTATAAACATATTAGGGACACAGTATATTTTACATTAGTCATATTTTTATATTTTAAATTTTAGTCCCACCCTTCAGCTACCCTCAACCCCTCTCACCAATCTCTGAAAACCATCCAACTTTATAAGGGTACACTTATCATAGTTCAGTTGTATTCCAGAGAGGTTAGAGAAATGATCTAGATTGTCTATGAGTCTCTGCAGCGATCCAAATGGTGGTTTTAAAAGAAAGCATAAGTCCTCAGCGTACAATGACACCTTTGTTTTTAAGCCCCGGATTTCTATCCCCTTGATTTTATTGTTGGTTCTGATTTTAATAGCTAACATTTTGATGGCCATGATGAATAGATATGTCGACAGTGGACAACCTTGTTTCACTCCTCTTGACAGTAATACCCTCTTCCGACAACATCCGATGAAATTGGAGAGCGCCAAATTCAATTGACAAAGTCATAATATTAAACATTCATGAAGATAGAAGTGTCTCATATCATTTAAAAGCTTAACTTCTTGTTAATCCAAATGCGTTGCCAGATTTCAAAAAGGCTTTACGGCGGAAGCATACCATGTGATTATCTGAGGACAGCGCCCCACATCAAAATATTTTTTCAACCAGCACAGGCTTCACAGAATTGAAAATGGTGATTAAATAAATCACTTACCTGTTTGCAATCCCAAGGATCCCAGCTACACAATGAATGTTCGTTTTGTTTGATAAATTCCTTCTTTATATCCAAAAAAGTTAGTTTAGTTGGAGCCATTGATTTCAGTAATCCACTCCTTCAACATGCATACAAAGGAATCCAAAAAGCTACCGGTAAACTTTGTTCATACAAGTCAAACAATGTTCTATTCAACCCTCAGGTACCCTAAGATGTAAATAAAGGATAATACTCCAGACAGAAAGAACGGTGTTCAATAGGAAAGGAAAATAACGAAGAGCGCACCCTCATTCATGCGCGCCAAAAGCCTACTTTTCCTGTTGAGCTTCCTTGGGAAAAACTACTATTACTTGTTCGTATTTCAACAAACAAGCCTGAGACCCTGTATGAAGACTGTTGACATCTAGTGGAATCCATAGGTACTGCAATCTGGGAGGAATTTTTATATACAGACCCATAGACTTGCATTGGAAAGGCCTCTTAGCGCCAAAAAATACAACTATTTCTGGATGGATTTTCCTTGGGTTTTCGCCTGCCATATCAATTCTGTTATACTCACAGACATTATTTTAACAGTTTAGAAACTTCAAAGTGTTTTCCATCAAATTCTACCAATTATATGCATTTCCTAGCTTCTGGTCCTGAGTAACAGGCAGTTTACTTTGGGCACGTCAGTCAGGCATTCAGAATACTGCCCTTCAGAAGTTTTAATACTTTCTCAGAAGTAGCCATTATTTACTATACTGAACAAAAAAATATATGCAACACGCAACAATTGAAACGTTTTTACTGAGTTAATATAAGGAAAAGTTCAAGTTAATGTTGTTATTCTTTCAACATGCATCACTGGATTACATAACCTCTGCTACTCCTGTCTCTAGTTTCAGCACTTTTTAAATCATGATGGGCAGCCCAGGACAGAATCGGCAAATGGTAACTCCCACCCTTTGCAAAGTTTCAGATGAACGTCACAGAGGGTAGAGTCAAAATCAAGGCCCCAGTGAGAATTGAACTCACGACCCCTGGTTTACAAGACCAGTGCTCTAACCACTGAGCTATGGAGCCATACGGCAAGGTATGAAGAATTGGAATGCTATAAAGATCACTCCCGTCATACAGTTAAAAAAAGAGACACACCTAAGTAACCAAACATGCAGGTTTCCCAGTCTGGCTCCTACAGTAAATGCAGATTCCTTGACATCCTTTGTTATACATTTAATGACAAACTCTCCCAGGTCTATGTGACCCACAGGCAGGTCTGGTATAGTGGTCCACATTCTTCAGAATTCTCCTTTAATAGTCTCCTCTCCTTCATGACCATCCATTTTGTTATTTTTAGGGGTAGATCAGCTTTAATACTGCAGATGGATTGTGTGTCCTTTCAATGTAACTGTCTGCATCATTTCCAATCCCCCATACATTTTTTTTACAAACATTCCATTGTATTATTTTCCCTTAACCCTACCACCCCTCCCCTAATTGGATTCAATTAATGGACATCAATACTTAGACTTCTACTTCTAGCTTATACATACTATAAACATATTAGGGACACAGTATATTTTACATTAGTCATATTTTTATATTTTAAATTTTAGTCCCACCCTTCAGCTACCCTCAACCCCTCTCACCAATCTCTGAAAACCATCCAACTTTATAAGGGTACACTTATCATAGTTCAGTTGTATTCCAGAGAGGTTAGAGAAATGATCTAGATTGTCTATGAGTCTCTGCAGCGATCCAAATGGTGGTTTTAAAAGAAAGCATAAGTCCTCAGCGTACAATGACACCTTTGTTTTTAAGCCCCGGATTTCTATCCCCTTGATTTTATTGTTGGTTCTGATTTTAATAGCTAACATTTTGATGGCCATGATGAATAGATATGTCGACAGTGGACAACCTTGTTTCACTCCTCTTGACAGTAATACCCTCTTCCGACAACATCCGATGAAATTGGAGAGCGCCAAATTCAATTGACAAAGTCATAATATTAAACATTCATGAAGATAGAAGTGTCTCATATCATTTAAAAGCTTAACTTCTTGTTAATCCAAATGCGTTGCCAGATTTCAAAAAGGCTTTACGGCGGAAGCATACCATGTGATTATCTGAGGACAGCGCCCCACATCAAAATATTTTTTCAACCAGCACAGGCTTCACAGAATTGAAAATGGTGATTAAATAAATCACTTACCTGTTTGCAATCCCAAGGATCCCAGCTACACAATGAATGTTCGTTTTGTTTGATAAATTCCTTCTTTATATCCAAAAAAGTTAGTTTAGTTGGAGCCATTGATTTCAGTAATCCACTCCTTCAACATGCATACAAAGGAATCCAAAAAGCTACCGGTAAACTTTGTTCATACAAGTCAAACAATGTTCTATTCAACCCTCAGGTACCCTAAGATGTAAATAAAGGATAATACTCCAGACAGAAAGAACGGTGTTCAATAGGAAAGGAAAATAACGAAGAGCGCACCCTCATTCATGCGCGCCAAAAGCCTACTTTTCCTGTTGAGCTTCCTTGGGAAAAACTACTATTACTTGTTCGTATTTCAACAAACAAGCCTGAGACCCTGTATGAAGACTGTTGACATCTAGTGGAATCCATAGGTACTGCAATCTGGGAGGAATTTTTATATACAGACCCATAGACTTGCATTGGAAAGGCCTCTTAGCGCCAAAAAATACAACTATTTCTGGATGGATTTTCCTTGGGTTTTCGCCTGCCATATCAATTCTGTTATACTCACAGACATTATTTTAACAGTTTAGAAACTTCAAAGTGTTTTCCATCAAATTCTACCAATTATATGCATTTCCTAGCTTCTGGTCCTGAGTAACAGGCAGTTTACTTTGGGCACGTCAGTCAGGCATTCAGAATACTGCCCTTCAGAAGTTTTAATACTTTCTCAGAAGTAGCCATTATTTACTATACTGAACAAAAAAATATATGCAACACGCAACAATTGAAACGTTTTTACTGAGTTAATATAAGGAAAAGTTCAAGTTAATGTTGTTATTCTTTCAACATGCATCACTGGATTACATGACCTCTGCTACTCCTGTCTCTAGTTTCAGCACTTTTTAAATCATGATGGGCAGCCCAGGACAGAATCGGCAAATGGTAACTCCCACCCTTTGCAAAGTTTCAGATGAATGTCACAGAGGGTAGAGTCAAAATCAAGGCCCCAGTGAGAATTGAACTCACGACCCCTGGTTTACAAGACCAGTGCTCTAACCACTGAGCTATGGAGCCATACGGCAAGGTATGAAGAATTGGAATGCTATAAAGATCACACCCATCATACAGTTAAAAAAAGAGACACACCTAAGTAACCAAACATGCAGGTTTCCCAGTCTGGCTCCTACAGTAAATGCAGATTCCTTGACATCCTTTGTTATACATTTAATGACAAACTCTCCCAGGTCTATGTGACCCACAGGCAGGTCTGGTATAGTGGTCCACATTCTTCAGAATTCTCCTTTAATAGTCTCCTCTCCTTCATGACCATCCATTTTGTTATTTTTAGGGGTAGATCAGCTTTAATACTGCAGATGGATTGTGTGTCCTTTCAATGTAACTGTCTGCATCATTTCCAATCCCCCATACATTTTTTTTACAAACATTCCATTGTATTATTTTCCCTTAACCCTACCACCCCTCCCCTAATTGGATTCAATTAATGGACATCAATACTTAGACTTCTACTTCTAGCTTATACATACTATAAACATATTAGGGACACAGTATATTTTACATTAGTCATATTTTTATATTTTTAATTTTAGTCCCACCCTTCAGCTACCCTCAACCCCTCTCACCAATCTCTGAAAACCATCCAACTTTATAAGGGTACACTTATCATAGTTCAGTTGTATTCCAGAGAGGTTAGAGAAATGATCTAGATTGTCTATGAGTCTCTGCAGCGATCCAAATGGTGGTTTTAAAAGAAAGCATAAGTCCTCAGCGTACAATGACACCTTTGTTTTTAAGCCCCGGATTTCTATCCCCTTGATTTTATTGTTGGTTCTGATTTTAATAGCTAACATTTTGATGGCCATGATGAATAGATATGTCGACAGTGGACAACCTTGTTTCACTCCTCTTGACAGTAATACCCTCTTCCGACAACATCCGATGAAATTGGAGAGCGCCAAATTCAATTGACAAAGTCATAATATTAAACATTCATGAAGATAGAAGTGTCTCATATCATTTAAAAGCTTAACTTCTTGTTAATCCAAATGCGTTGCCAGATTTCAAAAAGGCTTTACGGCGGAAGCATACCATGTGATTATCTGAGGACAGCGCCCCACATCAAAATATTTTTTCAACCAGCACAGGCTTCACAGAATTGAAAATGGTGATTAAATAAATCACTTACCTGTTTGCAATCCCAAGGATCCCAGCTACACAATGAATGTTCGTTTTGTTTGATAAATTCCTTCTTTATATCCAAAAAAGTTAGTTTAGTTGGAGCCATTGATTTCAGTAATCCACTCCTTCAACATGCATACAAAGGAATCCAAAAAGCTACCGGTAAACTTTGTTCATACAAGTCAAACAATGTTCTATTCAACCCTCAGGTACCCTAAGATGTAAATAAAGGATAATACTCCAGACAAAAAGAACGGTGTTCAATAGGAAAGGAAAATAACGAAGAGCGCACCCTCATTCATGCGCGCCAAAAGCCTACTTTTCCTGTTGAGCTTCCTTGGGAAAAACTACTATTACTTGTTCGTATTTCAACAAACAAGCCTGAGACCCTGTATAAAGACTGTTGACATCTAGTGGAATCCATAGGTACTGCAATCTGGGAGGAATTTTTATATACAGACCCATAGACTTGCATTGGAAAGGCCTCTTAGCGCCAAAAAATACAACTATTTCTGGATGGATTTTCCTTGGGTTTTCGCCTGCCATATCAATTCTGTTATACTCACAGACATTATTTTAACAGTTCAGAAACTTCAAAGTGTTTTCCATCAAATTCTACCAATTATATGCATTTCCTAGCTTCTGGTCCTGAGTAACAGGCAGTTTACTTTGGGCACGTCAGTCAGGCATTCAGAATACTGCCCTTCAGAAGTTTTAATACTTTCTCAGAAGTAGCCATTATTTACTATACTGAACAAAAAAATATATGCAACACGCAACAATTGAAACGTTTTTACTGAGTTAATATAAGGAAAAGTTCAAGTTAATGTTGTTATTCTTTCAACATGCATCACTGGATTACATGACCTCTGCTACTCCTGTCTCTAGTTTCAGCACTTTTTAAATCATGATGGGCAGCCCAGGACAGAATCGGCAAATGGTAACTCCCACCCTTTGCAAAGTTTCAGATGAATGTCACAGAGGGTAGAGTCAAAATCAAGGCCCCAGTGAGAATTGAACTCACGACCCCTGGTTTACAAGACCAGTGCTCTAACCACTGAGCTATGGAGCCATACGGCAAGGTATGAAGAATTGGAATGCTATAAAGATCACACCCGTCATACAGTTAAAAAAAGAGACACACCTAAGTAACCAAACATGCAGGTTTCCCAGTCTGGCTCCTACAGTAAATGCAGATTCCTTGACATCCTTTGTTATACATTTAATGACAAACTCTCCCAGGTCTATGTGACCCACAGGCAGGTCTGGTATAGTGGTCCACATTCTTCAGAATTCTCCTTTAATAGTCTCCTCTCCTTCATGACCATCCATTTTGTTATTTTTAGGGGTAGATCAGCTTTAATACTGCAGATGGATTGTGTGTCCTTTCAATGTAACTGTCTGCATCATTTCCAATCCCCCATACATTTTTTTTACAAACATTCCATTGTATTATTTTCCCTTAACCCTACCACCCCTCCCCTAATTGGATTCAATTAATGGACATCAATACTTAGACTTCTACTTCTAGCTTATACATACTATAAACATATTAGGGACACAGTATATTTTACATTAGTCATATTTTTATATTTTTAATTTTAGTCCCACCCTTCAGCTACCCTCAACCCCTCTCACCAATCTCTGAAAACCATCCAACTTTATAAGGGTACACTTATCATAGTTCAGTTGTATTCCAGAGAGGTTAGAGAAATGATCTAGATTGTCTATGAGTCTCTGCAGCGATCCAAATGGTGGTTTTAAAAGAAAGCATAAGTCCTCAGCGTACAATGACACCTTTGTTTTTAAGCCCCGGATTTCTATCCCCTTGATTTTATTGTTGGTTCTGATTTTAATAGCTAACATTTTGATGGCCATGATGAATAGATATGTCGACAGTGGACAACCTTGTTTCACTCCTCTTGACAGTAATACCCTCTTCCGACAACATCCGATGAAATTGGAGCGCGCCAAATTCAATTGACAAAGTCATAATATTAAACATTCATGAAGATAGAAGTGTCTCATATCATTTAAAAGCTTAACTTCTTGTTAATCCAAATGCGTTGCCAGATTTCAAAAAGGCTTTACGGTGGAAGCATACCATGTGATTATCTGAGGACAGCGCCCCACATCAAAATATTTTTTCAACCAGCACAGGCTTCACAGAATTGAAAATGGTGATTAAATAAATCACTTACCTGTTTGCAATCCCAAGGATCCCAGCTACACAATGAATGTTCGTTTTGTTTGATAAATTCCTTCTTTATATCCAATAAAGTTAGTTTAGTTGGAGCCATTGATTTCAGTAATCCACTCCTTCAACATGCATACAAAGGAATCCAAAAAGCTACCGGTAAACTTTGTTCATACAAGTCAAACAATGTTCTATTCAACCCTCAGGTACCCTAAGATGTAAATAAAGGATAATACTCCAGACAGAAAGAACGGTGTTCAATAGGAAAGGAAAATAACGAAGAGCGCACCCTCATTCATGCGCGCCAAAAGCCTACTTTTCCTGTTGAGCTTCCTTGGGAAAAACTACTATTACTTGTTCGTATTTCAACAAACAAGCCTGAAACCCTGTACAAAAGACTGTTGACATCTAGTGGAATCCATAGGTACTGCAATCTGGGAGGAATTTTTATATACAGACCCATAGACTTGCATTGGAAAGGCCTCTTAGCGCCAAAAAATAAAACTATTTCTGGATGGATTTTCCTTGGGTTTTCGCCTGCCATATCAATTCTGTTATACTCACAGACATTATTTTAACAGTTTAGAAACTTCAAAGTGTTTTCCATCAAATTCTACCAATTATATGCATTTCCTAGCTTCTGGTCCTGAGTAACAGGCAGTTTACTTTGGGCACGTCAGTCAGGTAGAAATTCAGAATACTGCCCTTCAGAAGTTTTAATACTTTCTCAGAAGTAGCCATTATTTACTATACTGAACAAAAAAATATGAAACGTTTTTACTGAGTTACAGTTAATATAAGGAAATGTTCAAGTTAATGTTGTTATTCTTTCAACATGCATCACATGACCTCTGCTACTCCTGTCTCTAGTTTCAGCACTTTTTAAATCATGATGGGCAGCCCAGGACAGAATCGGCAAATGGTAACTCCCACCCTTTGCAGCACTGTGTAAAGTTTCAGATGAATGTCACAGAGTCAAAAGCAAGGCCCCAGTGAGAATTGAACTCACGACCCCTGGTTTACAAGACCAGTGCTCTAACCACTGAGCTATAGAGCCATACGGCAAAGTATGAAGATTTGGAATGCTATAAAGATCACACCCGTCATACAGTTAAAAAAAGAGACACACCTAAGTAACCAAACATGCAGGTTTCCCAGTCTGGCTCCTACAGTAAATGCAGATTCCTTGACATCCTTTGTTATGCATTTAATGACAAATTCTCCCAGGTCTATGTGACCCACAGGCAGGTCTGGTCTAGTGGTCCACATTCTTCAGAATTCTCCTTTAATAGTCTCCTCTCCTCCTTTCCTTGTCTCCTCTCCTTCATGACCATCCATTTTGTTATTTTTAGGGGTAGATCAGCTTTAATACTGCAGATAGATTGTGTGTCCTTTCAATCTAACTGTCTGCATAATTTCCAATCCCCCATACAATTTTTTTTACAAACATTCCATTGTATTATTTTCCCTTAACCCTACCACCTCTCCCCTAATTGGAGTAAATTAATGGACATCAATACTTAGGCTTCTACTTCTAGCTCATGCATACTATAAACATATTAGGGACACAGTATATTTTACATTAGTCATATTTGTATATTTTTAATTTTAGTCCCACCCTTCAGCTACCCTCAACCCCTCCCACCAATCTCTGAAAACCATCCAACTTTATAAGGGTACACTTATCATAGTTCAGTTGTATTCTAGAGAGGTTAGAGAAATGATCTAGATTGTCTATGAGCCTCTGCAGCGATCCAAATTGTGGTTTTAAAAGAAAGCATAAGTCCTCAGCGTACAATGACACCTTTGTTTTTAAGCCCCAGATTTCTATCCCCTTGATTTTATTGTTGGTTCTGATTTTAATAGCTAACATTTGGATGGCCATGATGAATAGATATGTCGACAGTGGACAACCTTGTTTCACTCCTCTTGACAGTAATACCCTCTTCCGACAACATCCGATGAAATTGGAGAGCGCCAAATTCAATTGACAAAGTCATAATATTAAACATTCATGAAGATAGAAGTGTCTCATATCATTTAAAAGCTTAACTTCTTGTTAATCCAAATGCGTTGCCAGATTTCAAAAAGGCTTTACGGCGGAAGCATACCATGTGATTATCTGAGGACAGCGCCCCACATCAAAATATTTTTTCAACCAGCACAGGCTTCACAGAATTGAAAATAACGATTAAATTAATCACTTACCTTTGAAGATCTTCCTCTGTTTGCAATCCCAAGGATCCCAGCTACACAATGAATGTTCGTTTTGTTTGATAAAGTCCTTCTTTATATCCCAAAAAGTTAGTTTAGTTGGAGCCATTGATTTCAGTAATCCACTCCTTCAACATGCATACAAAGGAATCCAAAAAGCTACCGGTAAACTTTGTTCATACAAGTCAAACAATGTTCTATTCAACCCTCAGGTACCCTAAGATGTAAATAAAGGATAATACTCCAGACAGAAAGAACGGTGTTCAATAGGAAAGGAAAATAACGAAGAGCGCACCCTCATTCATGCGCGCCAAAAGCCTACTTTTCCTGTTGAGCTTCCTTGGGAAAAACTACTATTACTTGTTCGTATTTCAACAAACAAGCCTGAAACCCTGTATAAAGACTGTTGACATCTAGTGGAATCAATAGGCACTGCAATCTGGGAGGAATTTTTATATACAGACCCATAGACTTGCATTGGAAAGGCCTCTTAGCGCCAAAAAATAAAACTATTTCTGGATGGATTTTCCTTGGGTTTTCGCCTGCCATACCTAAGTAACCAAACATGCAGGTTTCCCAGTCTGGCTCCTACAGTAAATGCAGATTCCTTGACATCCTTTGTTATACATTTAATGACAAACTCTCCCAGGTCTATGTGACCCACAGGCAGGTCTGGTATAGTGGTCCACATTCTTCAGAATTCTCCTTTAATAGTCTCCTCTCCTTCATGACCATCCATTTTGTTATTTTTAGGGGTAGATCAGCTTTAATACTGCAGATGGATTGTGTGTCCTTTCAATGTAACTGTCTGCATCATTTCCAATCCCCCATACATTTTTTTTACAAACATTCCATTGTATTATTTTCCCTTAACCCTACCACCCCTCCCCTAATTGGATTCAATTAATGGACATCAATACTTAGACTTCTACTTCTAGCTTATACATACTATAAACATATTAGGGACACAGTATATTTTACATTAGTCATATTTTTATATTTTTAATTTTAGTCCCACCCTTCAGCTACCCTCAACCCCTCTCACCAATCTCTGAAAACCATCCAACTTTATAAGGGTACACTTATCATAGTTCAGTTGTATTCCAGAGAGGTTAGAGAAATGATCTAGATTGTCTATGAGTCTCTGCAGCGATCCAAATGGTGGTTTTAAAAGAAAGCATAAGTCCTCAGCGTACAATGACACCTTTGTTTTTAAGCCCCGGATTTCTATCCCCTTGATTTTATTGTTGGTTCTGATTTTAATAGCTAACATTTTGATGGCCATGATGAATAGATATGTCGACAGTGGACAACCTTGTTTCACTCCTCTTGACAGTAATACCCTCTTCCGACAACATCCGATGAAATTGGAGAGCGCCAAATTCAATTGACAAAGTCATAATATTAAACATTCATGAAGATAGAAGTGTCTCATATCATTTAAAAGCTTAACTTCTTGTTAATCCAAATGCGTTGCCAGATTTCAAAAAGGCTTTACGGCGGAAGCATACCATGTGATTATCTGAGGACAGCGCCCCACATCAAAATATTTTTTCAACCAGCACAGGCTTCACAGAATTGAAAATGGTGATTAAATAAATCACTTACCTGTTTGCAATCCCAAGGATCCCAGCTACACAATGAATGTTCGTTTTGTTTGATAAATTCCTTCTTTATATCCAATAAAGTTAGTTTAGTTGGAGCCATTGATTTCAGTAATCCACTCCTTCAACATGCATACAAAGGAATCCAAAAAGCTACCGGTAAACTTTGTTCATACAAGTCAAACAATGTTCTATTCAACCCTCAGGTACCCTAAGATGTAAATAAAGGATAATACTCCAGACAGAAAGAACGGTGTTCAATAGGAAAGGAAAATAACGAAGAGCGCACCCTCATTCATGCGCGCCAAAAGCCTACTTTTCCTGTTGAGCTTCCTTGGGAAAAACTACTATTACTTGTTCGTATTTCAACAAACAAGCCTGAGACCCTGTATAAAGACTGTTGACATCTAGTGGAATCCATAGGTACTGCAATCTGGGAGGAATTTTTATATACAGACCCATAGACTTGCATTGGAAAGGCCTCTTAGCGCCAAAAAATACAACTATTTCTGGATGGATTTTCCTTGGGTTTTCGCCTGCCATATCAATTCTGTTATACTCACAGACATTATTTTAACAGTTCAGAAACTTCAAAGTGTTTTCCATCAAATTCTACCAATTATATGCATTTCCTAGCTTCTGGTCCTGAGTAACAGGCAGTTTACTTTGGGCACGTCAGTCAGGCATTCAGAATACTGCCCTTCAGAAGTTTTAATACTTTCTCAGAAGTAGCCATTATTTACTATACTGAACAAAAAAATATATGCAACACGCAACAATTGAAACGTTTTTACTGAGTTAATATAAGGAAAAGTTCAAGTTAATGTTGTTATTCTTTCAACATGCATCACTGGATTACATGACCTCTGCTACTCCTGTCTCTAGTTTCAGCACTTTTTAAATCATGATGGGCAGCCCAGGACAGAATCGGCAAATGGTAACTCCCACCCTTTGCAAAGTTTCAGATGAATGTCACAGAGGGTAGAGTCAAAATCAAGGCCCCAGTGAGAATTGAACTCACGACCCCTGGTTTACAAGACCAGTGCTCTAACCACTGAGCTATGGAGCCATACGGCAAGGTATGAAGAATTGGAATGCTATAAAGATCACACCCGTCATACAGTTAAAAAAAGAGACACACCTAAGTAACCAAACATGCAGGTTTCCCAGTCTGGCTCCTACAGTAAATGCAGATTCCTTGACATCCTTTGTTATACATTTAATGACAAACTCTCCCAGGTCTATGTGACCCACAGGCAGGTCTGGTATAGTGGTCCACATTCTTCAGAATTCTCCTTTAATAGTCTCCTCTCCTTCATGACCATCCATTTTGTTATTTTTAGGGGTAGATCAGCTTTAATACTGCAGATGGATTGTGTGTCCTTTCAATGTAACTGTCTGCATCATTTCCAATCCCCCATACATTTTTTTTACAAACATTCCATTGTATTATTTTCCCTTAACCCTACCACCCCTCCCCTAATTGGATTCAATTAATGGACATCAATACTTAGACTTCTACTTCTAGCTTATACATACTATAAACATATTAGGGACACAGTATATTTTACATTAGTCATATTTTTATATTTTTAATTTTAGTCCCACCCTTCAGCTACCCTCAACCCCTCTCACCAATCTCTGAAAACCATCCAACTTTATAAGGGTACACTTATCATAGTTCAGTTGTATTCCAGAGAGGTTAGAGAAATGATCTAGATTGTCTATGAGTCTCTGCAGCGATCCAAATGGTGGTTTTAAAAGAAAGCATAAGTCCTCAGCGTACAATGACACCTTTGTTTTTAAGCCCCGGATTTCTATCCCCTTGATTTTATTGTTGGTTCTGATTTTAATAGCTAACATTTTGATGGCCATGATGAATAGATATGTCGACAGTGGACAACCTTGTTTCACTCCTCTTGACAGTAATACCCTCTTCCGACAACATCCGATGAAATTGGAGCGCGCCAAATTCAATTGACAAAGTCATAATATTAAACATTCATGAAGATAGAAGTGTCTCATATCATTTAAAAGCTTAACTTCTTGTTAATCCAAATGCGTTGCCAGATTTCAAAAAGGCTTTACGGTGGAAGCATACCATGTGATTATCTGAGGACAGCGCCCCACATCAAAATATTTTTTCAACCAGCACAGGCTTCACAGAATTGAAAATGGTGATTAAATAAATCACTTACCTGTTTGCAATCCCAAGGATCCCAGCTACACAATGAATGTTCGTTTTGTTTGATAAATTCCTTCTTTATATCCAATAAAGTTAGTTTAGTTGGAGCCATTGATTTCAGTAATCCACTCCTTCAACATGCATACAAAGGAATCCAAAAAGCTACCGGTAAACTTTGTTCATACAAGTCAAACAATGTTCTATTCAACCCTCAGGTACCCTAAGATGTAAATAAAGGATAATACTCCAGACAGAAAGAACGGTGTTCAATAGGAAAGGAAAATAACGAAGAGCGCACCCTCATTCATGCGCGCCAAAAGCCTACTTTTCCTGTTGAGCTTCCTTGGGAAAAACTACTATTACTTGTTCGTATTTCAACAAACAAGCCTGAAACCCTGTACAAAAGACTGTTGACATCTAGTGGAATCCATAGGTACTGCAATCTGGGAGGAATTTTTATATACAGACCCATAGACTTGCATTGGAAAGGCCTCTTAGCGCCAAAAAATAAAACTATTTCTGGATGGATTTTCCTTGGGTTTTCGCCTGCCATATCAATTCTGTTATACTCACAGACATTATTTTAACAGTTTAGAAACTTCAAAGTGTTTTCCATCAAATTCTACCAATTATATGCATTTCCTAGCTTCTGGTCCTGAGTAACAGGCAGTTTACTTTGGGCACGTCAGTCAGGTAGAAATTCAGAATACTGCCCTTCAGAAGTTTTAATACTTTCTCAGAAGTAGCCATTATTTACTATACTGAACAAAAAAATATGAAACGTTTTTACTGAGTTACAGTTAATATAAGGAAATGTTCAAGTTAATGTTGTTATTCTTTCAACATGCATCACATGACCTCTGCTACTCCTGTCTCTAGTTTCAGCACTTTTTAAATCATGATGGGCAGCCCAGGACAGAATCGGCAAATGGTAACTCCCACCCTTTGCAGCACTGTGTAAAGTTTCAGATGAATGTCACAGAGTCAAAAGCAAGGCCCCAGTGAGAATTGAACTCACGACCCCTGGTTTACAAGACCAGTGCTCTAACCACTGAGCTATAGAGCCATACGGCAAAGTATGAAGATTTGGAATGCTATAAAGATCACACCCGTCATACAGTTAAAAAAAGAGACACACCTAAGTAACCAAACATGCAGGTTTCCCAGTCTGGCTCCTACAGTAAATGCAGATTCCTTGACATCCTTTGTTATGCATTTAATGACAAATTCTCCCAGGTCTATGTGACCCACAGGCAGGTCTGGTCTAGTGGTCCACATTCTTCAGAATTCTCCTTTAATAGTCTCCTCTCCTCCTTTCCTTGTCTCCTCTCCTTCATGACCATCCATTTTGTTATTTTTAGGGGTAGATCAGCTTTAATACTGCAGATAGATTGTGTGTCCTTTCAATCTAACTGTCTGCATAATTTCCAATCCCCCATACAATTTTTTTTACAAACATTCCATTGTATTATTTTCCCTTAACCCTACCACCTCTCCCCTAATTGGAGTAAATTAATGGACATCAATACTTAGGCTTCTACTTCTAGCTCATGCATACTATAAACATATTAGGGACACAGTATATTTTACATTAGTCATATTTGTATATTTTTAATTTTAGTCCCACCCTTCAGCTACCCTCAACCCCTCCCACCAATCTCTGAAAACCATCCAACTTTATAAGGGTACACTTATCATAGTTCAGTTGTATTCTAGAGAGGTTAGAGAAATGATCTAGATTGTCTATGAGCCTCTGCAGCGATCCAAATTGTGGTTTTAAAAGAAAGCATAAGTCCTCAGCGTACAATGACACCTTTGTTTTTAAGCCCCAGATTTCTATCCCCTTGATTTTATTGTTGGTTCTGATTTTAATAGCTAACATTTGGATGGCCATGATGAATAGATATGTCGACAGTGGACAACCTTGTTTCACTCCTCTTGACAGTAATACCCTCTTCCGACAACATCCGATGAAATTGGAGAGCGCCAAATTCAATTGACAAAGTCATAATATTAAACATTCATGAAGATAGAAGTGTCTCATATCATTTAAAAGCTTAACTTCTTGTTAATCCAAATGCGTTGCCAGATTTCAAAAAGGCTTTACGGCGGAAGCATACCATGTGATTATCTGAGGACAGCGCCCCACATCAAAATATTTTTTCAACCAGCACAGGCTTCACAGAATTGAAAATAATGATTAAATTAATCACTTACCTTTGAAGATCTTCCTCTGTTTGCAATCCCAAGGATCCCAGCTACACAATGAATGTTCGTTTTGTTTGATAAAGTCCTTCTTTATATCCCAAAAAGTTAGTTTAGTTGGAGCCATTGATTTCAGTAATCCACTCCTTCAACATGCATACAAAGGAATCCAAAAAGCTACCGGTAAACTTTGTTCATACAAGTCAAACAATGTTCTATTCAACCCTCAGGTACCCTAAGATGTAAATAAAGGATAATACTCCAGACAGAAAGAACGGTGTTCAATAGGAAAGGAAAATAACGAAGAGCGCACCCTCATTCATGCGCGCCAAAAGCCTACTTTTCCTGTTGAGCTTCCTTGGGAAAAACTACTATTACTTGTTCGTATTTCAACAAACAAGCCTGAAACCCTGTATAAAGACTGTTGACATCTAGTGGAATCAATAGGCACTGCAATCTGGGAGGAATTTTTATATACAGACCCATAGACTTGCATTGGAAAGGCCTCTTAGCGCCAAAAAATAAAACTATTTCTGGATGGATTTTCCTTGGGTTTTCGCCTGCCATATCAATTCTGTTATACTCACAGACATTATTTTAACAGTTTAGAAACTTCAAAGTGTTTTCCATCAAATTCTACCAATTATATGCATTTCCTAGCTTCTGGGCCTGAGTAACAGGCAGTTTACTTTGGGCACGTCAGTCAGGTAGAAATTCAGAATACTGCCCTTCAGAAGTTTTAATACTTTCTCAGAAGTAGCCATTATTTACTATACTGAACAAAAAAATATGAAACGTTTTTACTGAGTTACAGTTAATATAAGGAAATGTTCAAGTTAATGTTGTTATTCTTTCAACATGCATCACATGACCTCTGCTACTCCTGTCTCTAGTTTCAGCACTTTTTAAATCATGATGGGCAGCCCAGGACAGAATCGGCAAATGGTAACTCCCACCCTTTGCAGCACTGTGTAAAGTTTCAGATGAATGTCACAGAGGGTAGAGTCAAAAGCAAGGCCCCAGTGAGAATTGAACTCACGACCCCTGGTTTACAAGACCAGTGCTCTAACCACTGAGCTATGGAGCCATACGGCAAGGCATGAAGATTTGGAATGCTATAAAGATCACACCCGTCATACAGTTAAAAAAAGAGACACACCTAAGTAACCAAACATGCAGGTTTCCCAGTCTGGCTCCTACAGTAAATGCAGATTCCTTGACATCCTTTGTTATGCATTTAATGACAAATTCTCCCAGGTCTATGTGACCCACAGGCAGGTCTGGTCTAGTGGTCCACATTCTTCAGAATTCTCCTTTAATAGTCTCCTCTCCTCCTTTCCTTGTCTCCTCTCCTTCATGACCATCCATTTTGTTATTTTTAGGGGTAGATCAGCTTTAATACTGCAGATAGATTGTGTGTCCTTTCAATCTAACTGTCTGCATCATTTCCAATCCCCCATACAATTTTTTTTACAAACATTCCATTGTATTATTTTCCCTTAACCCTACCACCCCTCCCCTAATTGGAGTAAATTAATGGACATCAATACTTAGGCTTCTACTTCTAGCTCATGCATACTATAAACATATTAGGGACACAGTATATTTTACATTAGTCATATTTGTATATTTTTAATTTTAGTCCCACCCTTCAGCTACCCTCAACCCCTCCCACCAATCTCTGAAAACCATCCAACTTTATAAGGGTACACTTATCATAGTTCAGTTGTATTCTAGAGAGGTTAGAGAAATGATCTAGATTGTCTATGAGCCTCTGCAGCGATCCAAATGGTGGTTTTAAAAGAAAGCATAAGTCCTCAGCGTACAATGACACCTTTGTTTTTAAGCCCCGGATTTCTATCCCCTTGATTTTATTGTTGGTTCTGATTTTAATAGCTAACATTTGGATGGCCATGATGAATAGATATGTCGACAGTGGACAACCTTGTTTCACTCCTCTTGACAGTAATACCCTCTTCCGACAACATCCGGTGAAATTGGAGAGCGCCAAATTCAATTGACAAAGTCATATGCCAGGAGTTCCTCTAGAGGAACACCTCCCCCCCGTTCAGCTCAAACCGTGGCGCATGGAACGCAAAAATATTCTTAGAAATATTTAACCTCCACACATTAACAAGTCCAATAGCTCAAATGAAAGATAAACACCTTGTTCATCTACCCAGCATGTCAGATTTTTTAAATGTTTTACGGCGAAAACACACCACATATTTATATTAGACCACCACCGAAACCAAGACAAGCGGCAGCCATTTTGTCCCAGAAAATATAAAATTATAAAAGCAGGATTAAAATATAAATCGCTCACTAACCTTTTGAAAATCTTCATCAGATGACAGTAATAGGTCATGTTACACAGTACATTTTTTTTTTTCAATAATATGCCATATATATCCATAAATGTCCATTTACAATGTGCTCATGTTCAGAAATTACTCAAAAATGCCCGCAGGAAATCTAGGTAGCTCGGCAAGATAACGTAAATAGACATCATAAACTTTGGCTAAATATACATGTTCTACATATAGTTAGAAAGATACACTGCTTCTTTATGCAACCGCTGTGGTACATTTATTTTTAACGTTACAGAAATCGCACACTATTCCATATGCTGAGACGGCGCTCAGATATAAGCTACATTTCTCCGTAATGTTGGAGTCAACAGAAACACAGATTTAAGCATAAATATTCCCTTACCTTCGATGGTCTTCGTTCAGAATGTTCTGGAAGGGTTCATACTTACCCAATACATCGTTTGGTTTCAAGTCTTGCGTCTTTGTATTAGCTACAGCTAATAACATCAGCTGAAATGCACCCAAAATGTCCTCTGGTCCGGAAACGTTGCGCATCAAAACTTCAAAATTACATATTATATGTCGACTAAACAGGTCAAACTAAGTGCAGAAGCAAGCTTTATGATGTTTTTAACACACAAAACAAATTTCAATTCAACCGGGCATCGTTTGCTCTTCCCAGGAGTGCTGGAACAAAGGAATGGCTGTGACCAATTCGCGCCCTAACGCACAGGTTTTTTTCTCGCGGCACTTACTCAAATCACTCCCATAGGGCCAATTCTCGCGCGATTTGAACGATTGAACGCTCTACAGAAAGAGGACATCTAGTGGAAGAGATGGAAAGTGTCCCCAGATCCATAAGTGGTCGGGAAGGGTGGGGGCGATGACGTCAAAGTTGCTCCAACTTTCATGACCACAAAAACTAGTTTGTAAGAATGCATGCCCTGTGAGTTATGCTATACTTACAGACATAATTCCAACGGTTTTAGAAGCTTTAGAGTGTTTTCTATCCAATAATAATTATTATATGCATATATTAGCAATTTTTGACAATTTTTTTTTCAGTTTACTAGGGGTACCCAATTTCTCCAAAGGGGGCGTAAATCTGCCATGCCCTCAAAGAGTTAAACATTCATGAAGATAGAAGTGTCTCATATCATTTAAAAGTTTAACTTCTTGTTAATCTAAATGCGTTGCCAGAGTTCAAAAAGGCTTTACGGCGGAAGCATACCATGTGATTATCTGAGGACAGCGCCCCACATCAAAATATTTTTTCAACCAGCACAGGCTTCACAGAATTGAAAATAACGATTAAATAAATCACTTACCTTTGAAGATCTTCCTCTGTTTGCAATCCCAAGGATCCCAGCTACACAATGAATGTTCGTTTTGTTTGATAAAGTCCTTCTTTATATCCCAAAAAGTTAGTTTAGTTGGAGCCATTGATTTCAGTAATCCACTCCTTCAACATGCATACAAAGGAATCCAAAAAGCTACCGGTAAACTTTGTTCATACAAGTCAAACAATGTTCTATTCAACCCTCAGGTACCCTAAGATGTAAATAAAGGATAATACTCCAGACAGAAAGAACGGTGTTCAATAGGAAAGGAAAATAACGAAGAGCGCACCCTCATTCATGCGCGCCAAAAGCCTACTTTTCCTGTTGAGCTTCCTTGGGAAAAACTACTATTACTTGTTCGTATTTCAACAAACAAGCCTGAAACCCTGTATAAAGACTTTTGACATCTAGTGGAATCCATAGGCACTGCAATCTGGGAGGAATTTTTATATACAGACCCATAGACTTGCATTGGAAAGGCCTCTTAGCGCCAAAAAATAAAACTATTTCTGGATGGATTTTCCTTGGATTTTCGCCTGCCATATCAATTCTGGTATACTCACAGACATTATTTTAACAGTTTAGAAACTTCAAAGTGTTTTCCATCAAATTCTACCAATTATATGCATTTCCTAGCTTCTGGGCAAGAGTAACAGGCAGTTTACTTTGGGCACGTCAGTCAGGTAGAAATTCAGAATACTGCCCTTCAGAAGTTTTAATACTTTCTCAGAAGTAGCCATTATTTACTATACTGAACAAAAAAATATGAAACGTTTTTACTGAGTTACAGTTAATATAAGGAAATGTTCAAGTTAATGTTGTTATTCTTTCAACATGCATCACATGACCTCTGCTACTCCTGTCTAGTTTCAGCACTTTTTAAATCATGATGGGCAGCCCAGGACAGAATCGGCAAATGGTAACTCCCACCCTTTGCAGCACTGTGTAAAGTTTCAGATGAATGTCACAGAGGGTAGAGTCAAAAGCAAGGCCCCAGTGAGAATTGAACTCACGACCCCTGGTTTACAAGACCAGTGCTCTAACCACTGAGCTATGGAGCCATACGGTAAGGTATGAAGAATTGGAATGCTATAAAGATCACACCCGTCATACAGTTAAAAAAAGAGACACACCTAAGTAACCAAACATGCAGGTTTCCCAGTCTGGCTCCTACAGTAAATGCAGATTCCTTGACATCCTTTGTTATACATTTAATGACAAATTCTCCCAGGTCTATGTGACCCACAGGCAGGTCTGGTCTAGTGGTCCACATTCTTCAGAATTCTCCTTTAATAGTCTCCTCTCCTCCTTTCCTTGTCTCCTCTCCTTCATGACCATCCATTTTGTTATTTTTAGGGGTAGATCAGCTTTAATACTGCAGATAGATTGTGTGTCCTTTCAATCTAACTGTCTGCATCATTTCCAATCCCCCATACAATTTTTTTTACAAACATTCCATTGTATTATTTTCCCTTAACCCTACCACCCCTCCCCTAATTGGAGTAAATTAATGGACATCAATACTTAGGCTTCTACTTCTAGCTCATGCATACTATAAACATATTAGGGACACAGTATATTTTACATTAGTCATATTTTTATATTTTTAATTTTAGTCCCACCCTTCAGCTACCCTCAACCCCTCCCACCAATCTCTGAAAACCATCCAACTTTATAAGGGTACACTTATCATAGTTCAGTTGTATTCTAGAGAGGTTAGAGAAATGATCTAGATTGTCTATGAGCCTCTGCAGCGATCCAAATGGTGGTTTTAAAAGAAAGCATAAGTCCTCAGCGTACAATGACACCTTTGTTTTTAAGCCCCGGATTTCTATGCGCGCCAAAAGCCTACTTTTCCTGTTGAGCTTCCTTGGGAAAAACTACTATTACTTGTTCGTATTTCAACAAACAAGCCTGAAACCCTGTATAAAGACTGTTGACATCTAGTGGAATCCATAGGTACTGCAATCTGGGAGGAATTTTTATATACAGACCCATAGACTTGCATTGGAAAGGCCTCTTAGCGCCAAAAAATAAAACTATTTCTGGATGGATTTTCCTTGGGTTTTCGCCTGCCATATCAATTATGTTATACTCACAGACATTATTTTAACAGTTTAGAAACTTCAACGTGTTTTCCATCAAATTCTACCAATTATATGCATTTCCTAGCTTCTGGGCCTGAGTAACAGGCAGTTTACTTTGGGCACGTCAGTCAGGCAGAAATTCAGAATACTGCCCTTCAGAAGTTTTAATACTTTCTCAGAAGTAGCCATTATTTACTATACTGAACAAAAAAATATACGCAACACGCGACAATTGAAACGTTTTTACTGAGTTACACTTAATATAAGGAAAAGTTCAAGTTAATGTTGTTATTCTTTCAACATGCATCACTGGTTTACATGACCTCTGCTACTCCTGTCTCTAGTTTCAGCACTTTTTAAATCATGATGGGCAGCCCAGGAGAGAATCGTATCCTTTTTGGCAATGTCTCTTACAGTAGTAGTACCGCAGATAATTATTTTTGTAGGCGATATTGTCAGTTTGTTGTCACATTTAGATGTTTCTGCTGTATAGAGCGAGACAAATGTTAACTCCCACCCTGTGCAGCACTGTGTAAAGTTTCAGATGAATGTCACAGAGGGTAGAGTCAAAATCAAGACCCCTGGTCATATAGTCACATATTTGTATTTATTTTTAGTCCCAACCTTCAGCTACCCTCAACCCCTCCCACCAATCTCTGAAACCATTCCGTTTACTTTTTGTTAGCTGTATGTGTGAAATAAGTCCACCAGTGGTATTTGTGATATCATTAACAATTATTATACAATTGGTAAACATTTTTTAAAATCAATTAGTGTATTTGAGTTTAGCCATAAAATGCTTTATTTTTTGACTGGTTGAAATCTGTCCTTTGATCTGATGAGTCCAAATTTGAGATTTTTGGTTCCAACCGCCGTGTCTTTGTGAGATGCAGAATATGTGAACGGATTATCTCTGCACGTGTGGTTCAAACTGTGAATCATGGACCAAGAAGGAGGGTGATGGAGTGCTGCATTAGATGACCTGGACTCTTCAATTGCCCAACCTCAGTCCAATTGAGATGGTTTGGGATGAGTTGTACCACAGAGTGAAGGAAAAGCAGACAACAAGTGCTCAGCATATGTGGAAACTCCTTCAAGACTGTTGTAAAAGCCTTCCAGGTGAAGCTAATTGAGAGAATGCCAAGAGTGTGCAAAGCTGTCATCAAGTTAAAGGGTGGCTACTTTGAAGAATCTCAAATATAACATATATTTATTTTTGTTTAAGACTTTTTTGGTTACTACATGAGTACTACATATGTGTTATTTCATAGTTGTCTTCACTATTATTCCACATTGTACAAATTAGTAACAATAAAGAAAAACCCTTGAATGAGTAGGTGTGTCCATACTTTGACTGGTATTGTATTACTAATGTTTTTAATGTGGTTAATGCCATTGTGTGAAGAAAAAGGCAATTTTGCACACTGTGGACACTAGTGTTGAGTGATTAACCGAAATGTCTGTTATTTTTCGGTTTTTAAAAACTAATTGATGTCAAGTAGATTAAATTATTTTAATTCCATTTTGTTCTCTGTTTTTTTCTGGGCTCAATGCACACGTTGTGCATTTTCCTTAGAGCTAAGTTAAATCAATCCAGATCTGCATAGGCAACAGCTCTATAAGAGGTGAGATGATGACTTGGAATGAGATAATAGTCATCAAATAAAACAAATGTAATATGCACAACAACTGAAATATTTAATAAAGTAATGTCAATAAATGATGGCTAATAAGCATTAATGGGCAGTCACTACCATCATGGGACTTGTTTTAATTGTTTATTCTGTGTTATTACAGCATTTAACCCATATAATGCATAATGCATTTCATGTTTAAAATAATAATCGAAATCGTAATCGAGAAACGTGATGTATTAATAATCGAACTTAAACCGAACCGACTTCAAAAAGCAGTAATTGCTCAGTGCTAGTGGACAGTGTAGTTTTTAGTAGCAAGTAGGAATTACATCTCTGGTTAAATGGCGTTTTTCATCAGTATTGTTTCAGATCAAAAATGTTTGGGCGAGTTATTATGGTTAATTAAAAACAAATACAGACTATCATCATAAAGCAGTCAACTATTCAACACGTGTTAACTTGCGGTGGTCAGACAACCACTTCAGTGAGTCGCCTGGAGATGGCGGTCAAACCCCACAAATGATTCTGCTAGGCGCCTGTTGGGGCAGCGTCTGGTGTCGGAATAGTTAACGTGGGGCCGCCCTGGCTTCAGTGACTTTCTTTATTTTTTAAGAAAAAATAAGAACCGACTGAGCAGCAGGAGGGGTGGGATGCAGAACTGAACAGGACATACTGAAGGAGAAAATAGAGGGAACGCTAATGCTACAAAATATGGAGTCTTGCCCGATGTACATGTGTGTGGTTTACAATACATTGATGTAGCCAGTCAATATTTTATATTTATTTGATTTTTTTTGTGTGTGTGTGACATCTGCAATGACGAGGGTCGGGGTTTTGAGCAGGACCGCAGCGATTGTGCTCTGTCTTTTGGGATGCAATGTGTGGAAAGCGGTAACCAAAACCCTGCAAGATGACAACGCTCTAAAAGGTAGGTAGCTGATACAAATGGTTCACTTTATTCAAAGTACTTGTGAGATGTTATGCCCAATATGTTCGTCTTGCTAGCTAGCTACTTGTATAGCTAGCGATAACTTGGCGTTGGTGGCTTATGTGCTAACTTCAGATAGTTATCTAGCTACGTTAGTTAGCTTTTCAATTGGCTAGTTATATAACGTTCATTTGGCTGTCCTTTTCAGACACAAAACTGTATACATACGTTATCTCTCTGTGGTTGTTCATGTTTAATTTAGCCAATGTATTATATCATTTGAATGGTTTGAAGTGCTTTTGTGTCTCACAACGTGTCCTCAACTGAAACAAAAACATCTTACCTAGCTAGATAGCTAGACCTAACTGATAATGCATGTTGTTGGCAAGAGGCTAGCTAACATTAGCTAGTTAGCTAACGTTAGTTGATGCTAAGTTCTTCTGCAGCCTCTCAATTGTAATGGATGATTTTGGTGCAAGCCTTAGCTAAAACATGTTTTACTTGTCCTTATTCAGATGAGGTGGAAACGTAATTTGAGCATGTTTTTTTGATGCAATGTATCATTGTGTAATGGATTGTTTTCAGACCAGCAGTATTCCTCGATAGAGATAACGTTCTTGCATTTTGTGTATGAATTTGACCACGTATGCAGGATATTCCTCCAGACATGATTATAAGCTAGATGCTGCAGATGTGAGTGGAAGGAGGAATCTCTCACACACCACCATCTCTCATAAATGAGTGAAAGGCAGTATATGACAGGTGGCTTTTGCTTCACTGCCTCTTCCTTCACTGCCTTCCTGCCTCCTGTTGAATTGGGGGCAGTGCTGGAAATGGTTTAGGCTGGGCCCAGCGAACCTATTTGTATCATTCTGTGGTTTTATTCGTTGTTACAGACATGAGTGAAATGGCAACACACAGTAAAGCGTAGTTAGAATCACTGCAGATGTATTTCATTCATCCACTCCAAAGCGTTCTCTTTTTTAAAAGAGAAGAGTGCTTCCAAGACTAGCCGTATCTGTTTCTCTCATGTACTCACTCACTTATTCTCACACACACACTACTTTGCTTGGAGAACTGTGCGGCTCTGTTTTGCTGCTTCAGTTTTCATTCTAATTTTGTTTGTTAATCATATTGCTGTGACTGAGTGTGTGCGTGTAGTTGTGTGAGGCCCTAACCAAACAGTAATTTATTAGACTAATTTGTGTGTACTTGTCTGTCTGTAACTAAATATTAAGTGTCCCCAACTATCACGAGATGTCAACACATGACGTAGGTGCCTATTAAGTTCCTTAGAGAAAATTATTGATGCCTTCTGAGCATCTCAACTCAGTATTTTGATTGACCCCCCCACCCCTCTGTTTCTCTCTCTCTCTCTCTCTCTCTCTCTCTCTCTCTAAAAAACCTTCAGACCCTCCCTGGGGCTCTTGTTGATACTGAGGGCTTCTTCTCGTCTCTCATCTCCTCACACATAGCTAGCTATATATATGGAGGCAGACAGACGACACATAGTTAGCAACATGGATGCAGACACATAATTATAGATCCAACTCTCATTTCTGCAACCCATAATACACTACAGCTGGGAACAGGCTCACTGCAGCCAGGGCTAGAGGACAGGGTGCCAGGAAGACCAAATCATGTTGAAGTGTGTGTTTGTTTGTGTGTGTGCCTATGCATGTGACACACTGCAATGCAGCACTCTGCTTATTCTTGGGGCTTGTGCACAGAGACTACTATAACAGTGCTTTATACACACATGCACTAGCACAACACCCATATTGGTTGAGGGATTGCTGCAACAGTTTTCCACCAGATCTATCATTTTGTAATACATATATGTGTTTCTGTCAGAACGAAATCAATGATCTAATTATTGGATTAAGAGGGACTGAATAAGATCTGTGATTTTTGTTGAAGAAAGCACTTGGCAAAACACTGAATAAAGTACAGTGTATGTTCTATACCTTCAAATTGCATTTTTCTGTCACAAAATAGATATTATAGCCTAGCTATCATCGTAACAGTAGCAGTATTATTTGGAAATTCTGTACATATTTCATTGTTTAACTGATTTTTTTTTTTTTAAGGGGTGGATCAGCTTAATATTGCAGAAAGATTGTTGCTTCCATCAATGTAATTGTCTGCATCATTTCCAATCCCCCATATATTTTTGGGGTAAATGTATATCCATATGTAGTGTGGTTCGTTCTGCGTTGTGTACTTTTAATTAGGACGCTGCCACAACTGGAGGTCTGCTAGTTGAATTCTTTTTTTATTTGCCCTGCACACGAAGAGACAACACACATTATGTTAACCCTTGGCGCAGTCCAAGCTCTCAGGCACCTTGCTAGCCGAAGGTCAGGCAAAAGAGAACAATAAGGGGGTACGGAAATACAGATAACCCGCGCTGGACCAAACCAAAATATACACAACTTTTACAATCACATGTACAGTAGGGCAAAAAAGTATTTAGTCAGCCACCAATTGTGCAAGTTCTCCCACTTAAAAAGATGAGAGGCCTGTAATTTTCATCATAGGTACATTTCAACTATGACAGACAAAATGAGAGAAAAAAATCAAGAAAATCACATTGTAGGATTTTTATGAATGTATTTGCAAATTATGGTGGAAAATAAGTATTTGGTCACCTACAAACAAGCAAGATTTCTGGCTCTCACAGACGTGTAACTTCTTCGTTAAGAGGCTCCTCTGTCCTCCACTTGTTACCTGTATTAATGGCACCTGTTTGAACTTGTTATCAGTATAAAAGACACCTGTCCATAACCTCAAACAGTCACACTCCAAACTCCACTATGGCCAAGACCAAAGAGCTGTCAAAGGACACCAGAAACAAAATTGTAGACCTGCACCAGGCTGGGAAGACTGAATCTGCAATAGGTAAGCAGCTTGGGTTGAAGAAATCAACTGTGGGAGCAATTATTAGGAAATGGAAGACATACAAGACCACTGATAATCTCCCTCAATCTGGGGCTCCACGCAAGATCTCACCCCGTGGGGTCAAAATGATCACAAGAACAGTGAGTAAAAATCCCAGAATTTGGTTTAAATAATGCAAAAACAAAGTGTTGGAGAAGAAAGTAAAAGTGCAATATGTGCCATGTAAAAAAGCTAACATTTTAGTTCCTTGCTCAGAACATGAGAACATATGAAAGCTAGTGGTTCCTTTTAACATGAGTCTTCAATATTCCCAGGTAAGAAGTTTTAGGTTGTAGTTATTATAGGACTATTTCTCTCCATAGCATTTGTATTTCATATACCTTTTGACTATTTGATGTTCTAATAGGCACTTTAGTATTGCCAGTGTAACAGTATAGCTTCCGTCCCTCTCCTCGCCCATACCTGGGCTCGAACCAGAAACACATCGACAACAGCCACCCTCGAAGCATCGTTACCCATCGCTCCACAAAAGCTGCGGCCCTTGCAGAACAAAGGGAGCAACTACTTCAAGGTCTCAGAGCAACTGACGTCACTGATTGAAACACTATTAGCACGCACCCCTCTAACTAGCTAGCCATTTCACATCGGTTACACCAGCCTAATCTCGAGAGTTGATAGGCTTGAAGTCATAAACAGCTCAATGATTGAAGCACAGCGAAGAGCTGCTGGCAAGCGCACGAAAGTGCTGTTTGAATGAATGCTCACGAGCCTGCTGCTGCCTACCATCGCTCAGACTGCTCTATCAAATATCAAGTCATAGACTTAATTATAACATAACACACAGAAATACGAGCCTTTGGTCATTAATATGGTCAAATCCCGAAACTATAATTTCGAAAACAAAACGTTTATTCTTTCAGTGAAATACAGAACCGTTCCGTATTGTCATTGAAAATAAGAATGTGTTCTTAACTGACTTGCCTAGTTAAATAAAGATGTTAAAAATAAAAAAAATTGTCCACAATCGTCCAAAAATACAGATTACCGATTGTTATGAATATTTGAAATCAGAAATCGGTCGATCTCTACATACTCATACCTATATTCATACTTTTTTAAGAATATACCTTTATTATTCCCCGCAAACCCTACCACCCTTCCCCCAACTGGATTAAAGTAATAAACACGTGGGCTTCTACCTTCAGTTTATACATCTTATACACGTTTTACAGAAACAATCTATTTTACAGTAGTTATATTTTGTTTTTCGTTCTTCCTCTTTCTGATGTACATATTTCATTGTATGTATTTTATTTTACAAAATGTGTATTTTTCAATAGCTAAATGTGTGCAGATCAAGTATTGATATCATGAATTGGATTCCTGCCTGTAACTTGATGAAAATCAGTGTTGTCAACAAACTAGCTAATGCTAGCTAGCAGAGAGGTTGAAGGCGCGGAGAAGCCCTGATGACATCGAGCTGCCTGTCCTTGGACATGCTGACATGACCACCACCTCCAACCAGCACCTCTGCTGACCATCTAGCAGAGCTTATAAATCCTCTCATGCCCGCGGCGGCCATCTGCTGGAGGCTTGAAGAAGCACTCCGACTTGATCGAGCTGATCTAGCTACTGTTGTAGCCTAAATGTCTTTTTACATTTCATTTTGTTGTTTATTTTGCTTAACAAGTGCTTTGCGATTCTGTTTGCAATGAAAAGCACTATAAAAGTTTAATCAATTATTATTTATATGTGTAAAATATTACTGTCCTGAGATTTTTAGTTCATAGATTTTAATGTGTATTACAAAAGGTTTTGTTGGAAAAAGCTATATATCCATTGTTTAGCTGGATTACAATGTTTGTATCCTGTATATTTAACATATGAATTCAAAACATAATGAATTAGCCTCATGCTGTAGTGTTTGGTTAGAGTTAGGCCTAGTCCCAAATGGCAATCCCTTCTTATGAACTCATATTGTTAATCAGATATAATAAAACAGAGTATAAGTTTACTTAGTTACAGTTCCATTTAAAATGATTTGTTCAGTCATTTAATCATAATTTTCCCAACAGGAATAGGGTTACGGAATAGGGTTCCTGTTGGGAAAATTATGATTAAATGACTGAACAAATCATTTTAAATGGAACTGTAACTAAGTAAACTTAAACTCTGTTTTATTATATCTGATTAACAATATGAGTTCATAAGAAGGGATTGTGTGACACTGACAAGGAGTAATTAAAGTTAATGAACACCATTCCAACTACGCAGAAATGAATGGGTTGCGGATTAAGCAAGCAGATAAGGTAGTTAACCTATGGTTGAACTGACGAAACTGAGCTCTGGGGTGTTTTAGATAAGGCTGTGAGTGCATTCCTAGGTTCTCTGTTAATTAGAATTGTCAGCTAAGTGGTGATCGATAATGTTGATGGGTCAAAAGTTAATTCAGTTATGTTGTGTGACCTGTGAGTGTGTTAGTAAGTTAGAATGAACTATTAACCTCACTTTGTCCCGGTCGAGAGGAGGGGATTCTGTTAAAGCAATGAAATTACGTCATGTTATTGTATATAAACTGTTGCTCGTGGTAACGTGGGAGCGCGCTCCGAGAATAAATTCTGTTACCTATTATTGAAATGGCTGGTCTCCGTCTATCTTACAAATTCTCATAAAATAGATTTAAGGGTTTTCAATTAATGAAAACACATTGGCATAATTAAATTACAGTAACAATTCCCTATATAGTGCACTGCTTTTGACCAGAGCCCAGGTCTCATATTATTGTATTGATACATTTTTAAGTGTATGTATGTATGTATGTTTGTGTTGACGTCACAAATGTATCATTTGTTCAGTTCTTTATTAAAGGTCCAATGCAGCCGTTATTATCTCTATCTTACTGCTTTCCATTATAATGGTAAAACATTTACAAAAATAGCTTTTGAGCGAAGAGCAATTTCTTAAGCAATAATTGAGCTAGGACTGTCTGGGAGTGGTCTGAGTGGGGAAGGAGAAACTGAAAACTAGCCGTTAATAACTTTTATTATTGGTCTATTAAGTAATGTACCGCCTGGTGATGTTACCAGGCAGGCCAAAACTCCATTCCACCAAAACAGGCTGACGTTTTTTTCAAACAGCTCTTACGTTAAAATGGCACTATCATATTTTTCACAATTTCACAATATTATTCTAACTTTTAATAGTTTGGGAATGTAATACAAAACACAGAAAAAGTTTTTGACTGCAGTGGGTCTGATTAAAAAATATATATACAGTGCCTTGCGAAAGTATTCGGCCCCCTTGAACTTTGCGACCTTTTGCCACATTTCAGGCTTCAAACATAAAGATATAAAACTGTATTTTTTTGTGAAGAATCAACAACAAGTGGGACACAATCATGAAGTGGAACGACATTTATTGGATATTTCAAACTTTTTTAACAAATCAAAAACTGAAAAATTGGGCGTGCAAAATTATTCAGCCCCCTTAAGTTAATACTTTGTAGCGCCACCTTTTGCTGTGATTACAGCTGTAAGTTGCTTGGGGTATGTCTCTATCAGTTTTGCACATCGAGAGACTGACATTTTTTCCCATTCCTCCTTGCAAAACAGCTTGAGCTCAGTGAGGTTGGATGGAGAGCATTTGTGAACAGCAGTTTTCAGTTCTTTCCACAGATTCTCGATTGGATTCAGGTCTGGACTTTGACTTGGCCATTCTAACACCTGGATATGTTTATTTTTGAACCATTCCATTGTAGATTTTGCTTTATGTTTTGGATCATTGTCTTGTTGGAAGACATCTCCGTCCCAGTCTCAGGTCTTTTGCAGACTCCATCAGGTTTTCTTCCAGAATGGTCCTGTATTTGGCTCCATCCATCTTCCCATAAATTCTAACCATCTTCCCTGTCCCTGCTGAAGAAAAGCAGGCCCAAACCATGATGCTGCCACCACCATGTTTGACCGTGGGGATGGTGTGTTCAGCTGTGTTGCTTTTACGCCAAACATGACATTTTGCATTGTTGCCAAAAAGTTCAATTTTGGTTTCATCTGACCAGAGCACCTTCTTCCACATGTTTGGTGTGTCTCCCAGGTGGCTTGTGGCAAACTTTTAACAACACTTTTTATGGATATCTTTAAGAAATGGCTTTCTTCTTGCCACTCTTCCATGAAGGCCAGATTTGTGCAATATATGACTGATTGTTGTCCTATGGACAGAGTCTCCCACCTCAGCTGTAGATCTCTGCAGTTCATCCAGAGTGATCATGGGCCTCTTGGCTGCATCTCTGATCAGTCTTCTCCTTGTATGAGCTGAAAGTTTAGAGGGACGGCCAGGTCTTGGTAGATTTGCAGTGGTCTGATACTCCTTCCATTTCAATATTATCGCTTGCACAGTGCTCCTTGGGATGTTTAAAGCTTGGGAAATCTTTTTGTATCCAAATCCGGCTTTAAACTTCTTCACAACAGTATCTCGGACCTGCCTGGTGTGTTCCTTGTCCTTCATGATGCTCTCTGCGCTTTTAACGGACCTCTGAGACTATCACAGGGCAGGTGCATTGATACGGAGACTTGATTACACACAGGTGGATTGTATTTATCATCATTAGTCATTTAGGTCAACATTGGATCATTCAGAGATCCTCACTGAACTTCTGGAGAGAGTTTGCTGCACTGAAAGTAAAGGGGCTGAATAATTTTGCACGGCCAATTTTTCAGTTTTTGATTTGTTAAAAAAGTTTGAAATATCCAATAAATGTCGTTCCACTTCATGATTGTGTCCCACTTGTTGTTGATCCTTCACAAAAAAATACAGTTTTATATCTTTATGTTTGAAGCCTGAAATGTGGCAAAAGGTCGCAAAGTTCAAGGGGGCCGAATACTTTCGCAAGGCACTGTATGTGTGTATATATATGTGTAAAACCTTGCAGTCCTACTTTTTTCTCAGTGAGTGCGGTGGATATATCTCGTTTTAAAACTAAATGTGATCGTTTCATTTTCTAGAGACAAACAATCTAGTGATAAGTTTCAAACAAACATGTCTCATTTAACAAGCCATGATTAGATGGGGGAAAAACACATCTCTTTCATAAGTTCTTTAAACAAAAATAAATATAATTTACCAACATTTCTGAAAATGGATAAATTGGGATTTGGAATGAAATGCTTCAAATATACCTTCAAGTCAGTTTCCATTGTTTGTGTCACTGAAAGTGAAGGTAAGTCCACACAGTACCTGAGTATGTTTTCTGCAGTTCGTCCACTATGTCTGAGTTTCTCCACCCTAACCCAGACTGGGTCTCCATGCCCCAGAGAGACAGAACAACACCAGCACCCCTCATTCTGAAACAAGACTACTTTGTTTTCGAAGAGGTCTATCATGTCTATCCCCACGTCTTCATACACACAAAACCAGGAAAGCGATGAAGGAAATGGAGCGTACGATAAATAGACCTAATAAGAGCAGAAACGGAGAGAGATGGGGAATCCCCCAAATGTTAATGAGATGACTCAAAGGATTTATTTTCGTAGAACACAGAACACTGTAGTTTCCTAGTGTGCCAAGGAGGAGTTTGAAAGGTTGTGATGGTACCAAAGAAAGCCCCCCCTCTCTCCTCTCCTGCAGAGTTGAGGGGATTATTCCCTCTATACTGTAATCTCTGCCTACTCATTTACTGTACTGGAATATTGATCAGGATATTTTAGAGAGAACTTGGTAGGTTATGTTAAAGATGTTGTGGTGGATTATCCCTATCTTATTACATTTTTGTGTGTTTGGGTTGAGTGGGGGGGGGAGAAATCACCAGCAGGGGTTGAACCGGTACACACACCAGGAGTTAACAGTATCTAGGACCAGATCTGACAGTTTAATAACCACTAACCATGGATACCATAAGCACAACCAGTTGACCTTTGATAGCAGTAGCCATCCATCAGAGCCGCTAGTAGCCACAGACAGAGGATGCTACTGTCCTCCTGTCATTATTATGGCTCAGTGATGATGTCCAACTCCCTCTACCTCACAGCAGGGTCTGATCAATAACCTCTACACACACTCACACAAACATAATGATACACACTGGCTCTACCTCTCACACCCATACTGTCTGTCTCACACACGCCCTGCTGCTCTGGCTGCTGTTGCTTTGGCTAATTGGTGGTAGATCTCAGCATCAGGTCAGGAAAAACTCTCTTTGATGCCTTTATCCTCCATATGGCACACAGACCGACAGACTGACCGAGAGCCAGTTACTGAGAGAAAGACTGGTTTAACAGGGCTGCTGAGACACAACATTTCTCTTCCTACATGCGTGTGTGTTTTTGCGGTGCACTTTTTTCAGAGGGCTGTAGCCTGTTTAAGGATGTCACCAGAGATTTATTGGATCAGAATGGGTGTGTGCGTGCGTGCGTGCGCCCCAGTCTCCCAGGGGAGCTCTTCAGAGTGAGCACAGCTGGTACCCCTAAAGAAGGACGGAACACTGGGACAGGAAGTGATGCACCATTTAAATACCTCCCTCTCCCAGACCCAGTACAGTGAAACTTAAAATGTTTGTTGCAACTAGTTAGGTAAGTGATATTTTCGGGCAACCTAGATAGATAATCTGTAGTGGTCCGTCTCCTGTAGTCTGCATCTGTCTGACCCTCTGTGTGTCTGTTACCTGAATAATCATCCAGCCTGGGGTGGAGGGAGTGCATGGTTGGGGGATGGGGTAAGTGTGGATGTGTCTATGTAAGGCTAAAGGATGTGTATGTATGGTAGGGGGGAGGGGCACACCCTTTCAGCCTTAATTAAGGGCCAATGATCAGACACCACTCCCCTTATCACAGAGACAAGTGTCTGCAACAAGAGGACAGATGAGAGAGGGTGTGTGTGAGGGGGAGTGTTTGTGTGAGAGGGGAGTGTTTGTGAGGGTTTGTGAGAGGGTGTGTGTGTGTGAGACATGGTTTGTGAGTGGGCGGGGGTGTGAGACAGGGTTTGTGAGTGGGGGGAGTGTGTGAGACAGGGTTTGTAAGAGGGGGTGTGTGTGGGACAGGGTTTGTGACGGGGTGTGTGTGTGTGTGTGTGGGTGCATGTGCATGTATACGACACAGGAGTAAGTAGATGAGGAACGTGTGTGTCTTGAGTTGATGAAATGAATTGTTCCTCTTGCTGTCGGTGACTACTAGACTGAGCTGCTACTTATTTCAGTGATGAAGTATGGCTAAAGTATCCTTGTTAGCCATTAGCACACATAACCTGCCAGACCAGACATTTGTTTAGTGTTGGTACCAAGTCACCGTTAAGCTGATAGCCAAGCTCCTTTATGAAACAAGCTGAAATGGGTGTGTGTGTGTGTGTGTGTGTATACTCTGTTTTTAAAGGTCTTGCTCTCTTTTTCTGGTTGGCCTCTGTCTCTCTCTGTCTCACTCACACCGTTTGACTCATGCACAGTGCCTTTCGCCACAGTGGTAAAGGTTAGCGTTCTGGCCTGACCTGTTACCTTGCCAAGGTTAACTCACGCACACTGAAACTAAAGTGGATTTCTCTTGTGAAACTTGGGGTTTCACCATCTGTCTCCCATTCCAGAATACCCCTGTCTGTGTATATGCGGTGCTTTCAGCTACCACTTTGTGTAGCGATTGGCAATGATGCTAATGAAAACAGTCTTCTGGTAGATGGAAATGCTTTCCCAAAAAACTTCTCAATGAAATGTTATCTACAAAGTAGCCTAGCTTCCCTGGCAGAATGATATCAGGATTATTTTCATCAACTCTGTGTATTTGTTTTGTAAACTCTACCATCACATGTGGCTACAAAAAAAACTTAGCTGCTCACTGGAATTAAAGGTTATCTACACCCAAAAATCCTAATTTCCACCAAAAAATCCCAGACCTCCGATTTATTTGTTTTTTCTATTAAAAAAGTGCAATTTTGAGAGTGAACCTGAAAAAACAGGGGGAAATGGAAACCTGGAAAAACAAACGGAATTTTGGGAGAAAAAATCAACGTAATCAATCACCCAACTACCAACCTCATCCCCATATTGTTTTTATTTACTTTTTTGCTCTTTTGCACACCAGTATTTCTACTTGCACATCATCATCTGCTCATCTATCACTCCAGTGTTAATCTGCTAAATTGTAATTACTTCGCTACTGTGGCCTATTTATTGCCTTACCTCCGTACTCCATTTGCACACACTGTACATAGATTTTTCTATTGGGTTATTGACTGTACTTTAGTTTCTCCTATGTGTAACTGTTGTTTTTTGTTGCACTGCGTTGCTTTATCTTGGCCAGGTTGCAGTTGTAAATAACTGACCTACCTAGTTAAATAAAGTTGAAATTATTATATATATATTTTTTAAATTCATCAGATTTTATAGGGCCCTAACAAAGGTCTAGCCTAGATAAGCTTGGCCAGTGTGGGTGTTCCACTTGAGAGAATTGGTTGTTGCTCTGTCCAGTTTAGCTCTGGCACTGCATGAACTAGGTGTGTGTGTGTGTGTGTGTGTGGCCAGCTTTACAATGCTCTGCTATCCAAAGGAGTTAATGGTTTAATGGAAGTATGTTATTCAGCAGTTTCCAGGAAAGTGTATGACAGTAATAAAGGAGATGTGTGCTCAGAGATTTCCTTCCTCAGGCATCAAGAAACAGCGAAAGGGCCCATTGTTGTGACAGAGCCTCGCTATTGGCTGGTAACCAGGAAATATGCTTTTGGCCACTCACTGTGATTGGCTGTTAACTGCCAATGTCAAATGTGCCTGAGTCAGAAAGCTTTTCCTGACTCCTGTATGGACTACTGTGTGTGTATATATACAGTTGAAGTCGGAAGTTTAAGTGTGAAAGTCACCCAGTAAATACTACTTGAATAAAAGTATTTGGTTTTACATACACTTAAGTATCAAAAGTAAAAGTATAAATCCTTTCAAATTTCTTATATTAAGCAAACCAGACGGCACAATTCTCTTCTTTTTTAAATTTAAGGATAGCCAGGGGCACAGTACAACACGCAGACATAATTTACAAATGAAGAATTTCTGTTTAGTGAGTCTGCCAGATCAGAGGCAGTAGGGATGACGACAAAGGATGGTCTCTTGATACATGTGTGAATTGGACCATTTTCATGTACTGCTGAGCATTCCAAATGTAATGAGTACTTTTGGGTGTCAGTCAAAATGTGTAAAAAGTACGTTATTTTCTTTGGGAATGTAAGTATTCTTTGAACTTATCTTATTTGACATCACTGATGCTTACTTAGCCGAGCCGTAACTCTCACACTCTCTCTGTGTAGAGGTGACTCTGAAGGTTCACCTGAGTGATGCCAGCACCCACCAGCCCCTGGGCGGAGCCACCATCGAGCTCTTCGCCAACCACACCCCTGTAACCACAGAGACCTCTGCTCTCGACGGCAATGCCTACCTGCGTTTTCCCTACCGCCTTGGAACCCTGCTAGTTGTCACAGCAACCAGACAGGGCTACGTGCCAAATTCCGCCCCCTGGAGACCCACCAGACTGCCCGGTAGGTCAAAGTAGTAAAATCTATCTGTGTGTGTGTGTGTGTGTGTATGTGTGTGTGCGTGCGTGCGTTCACACACACACACACACACAATCTGAAAGTGGTGTGTGAGGATAATGAGGGTGCCCCATTACAGCTTTATTATAATAAGTGACGACCCCCATTATCCTCACACAACACTTTCAGATTGTTCACACACATGCTTATCAGCACTGGGCAGTTTAGGAGTGACAAGAGAGAGAGGAAAGGAGTGACAGAGAGAGGAAAGGAGGAGTGACGAGAGAGGAAAGGAGTGACAGAGAGAGGAAAGGAGGGGTGACAGAGAGAGGAAAGGAGGAGTGACAGAGAGAGGAAAGGAGGAGTGACGGAGAGAGGAAAGGAGGAGTGACGGAGAGAGGAAAGGAGGAGTGACAGAGAGAGGAAAGGAGGAGTGACAGAGAGAGGAAAGGAGGAGTGACAGAGAGAGGAAAGGAGGAGTGACAGAGAGAGGAAAGGAGGAGTGACAGAGAGAGGAAAGGAGGAGTGACAGAGAGAGGAAAGGAGGAGTGACAGAGAGAGGAAAGGAGGAGTGACAGAGAGAGGAAAGGAGGAGTGACAGAGAGAGGAAAGGGGGAGTGACAGAGAGGAAAGGGGGAGTGACAGAGAGAGGAAAGGAGGAGTGACGGAGAGAGGAAAGGAGGAGTGACGGAGAGAGGAAAGGAGGAGTGACGGAGAGAGGAAAGGAGGAGTGACGGAGAGAGGAAAGGAGGAGTGACAGAGAGAGGAAAGGAGGAGTGACAGAGAGAGGAAAGGAGGAGTGACAGAGAGAGGAAAGGAGGAGTGACAGAGAGAGGAAAGGAGGAGTGACAGAGAGAGGAAAGGAGGAGTGACAGAGAGAGGAAAGGGGGAGTGACAGAGAGAGGAAAGGGGGAGTGACAGAGAGAGGAAAGGGGGAGTGACAGAGAGAGGAAAGGGGGAGTGACAGAGAGGAAAGGAGGAGTGACGGAGAGAGGAAAGGAGGAGTGACGGAGAGAGGAAAGGAGGAGTGACGGAGAGAGGAAAGGAGGAGTGACGGAGAGAGGAAAGGAGGAGTGACGGAGAGAGGAAAGGAGGAGTGACGGAGAGAGGAAAGGAGGAGTGACGGAGAGAGGAAAGGAGGAGTGACGGAGAGGGGAAAGGAGGAGTGACGGAGAGAGGAAAGGAGGAGTGACGGAGAGAGGAAAGGAGGAGTGACGGAGAGAGGAAAGGAGGAGTGACAGAGAGAGGAAAGGAGGAGTGACAGAGAGAGGAAAGGAGGAGTGACAGAGAGAGGAAAGGAGGAGTGACAGAGAGAGGAAAGGAGGAGTGACAGAGAGAGGAAAGGGGGAGTGACAGAGAGGAAAGGGGGAGTGACAGAGAGAGGAAAGGGGGAGAACAGCGAGAGAAAAGGAGGAGTGACAGAGGAAAGGAAATGAGGAGTGACAAAGAGAGGAAAGGAGGAGTGACAGAGAGAGGAAAGGAGGAGTGACAGAGAGGAAAGGAGGAGTGACAGAGAGGAAAGGAGGAGTGACAGAGAGAGAAAAGGAGGAGTGACAGAGGAAAGGAAAGGAGGAGTGACAAAGAGAGGAAAGGAGGAGTGACAGAGAGAGGAAAGGAGGAGTGACAGAGAGGAAAGGAGGAGTGACAGAGAGGAAAGGAGGAGTGACAGAGAGAGGAAAGGAGGAGTGACAGAGAGAGGAAAGGAGGAGTGACGGAGAGAGGAAAGGAGGAGTGACAGAGAGGAAAGGAGGAGTGACAGAGAGAGGAAAGGAGGAGTGACAGAGAGAGGAAAGGAGGAGTGACAGAGAATGGAAAGGAGGAGTGACCGGAAGACAGAGAAAGGAGGAGGAAAGAGGATAACTTTTGTCTCTGATTTTTATTCAGTCTTTATTTAGACAGGGAGTCAATGCTGAGACCAAGGTGTCTTTATTTAGACAGGTAGTCAATGCTGAGACCAAGGTGTCTTTATTTAGACAGGGAGTCAATGCTGAGACCAAGGTCTCTTTATTTAGACAGGGAGTCAATGCTGAGACCAAGGTGTCTTTATTTAGACAGGGAGTCAATGCTGAGACCAAGGTGTCTTTATTTAGACAGGGAGTCAATGCTGAGACCAAGGTCTCTTTATTTAGACAGGGAGTCAATGCTGAGACCAAGGTGTCTTTATTTAGACAGGGAGTCAATGCTGAGACCAAGGTGTCTTTATTTAGACAGGGAGTCAAATCAAAGAGCAGCAGTAAAATAACAATAGTGAGACCATATACAGGGGGTGCCGGTACAGAGTCAATGTGCGGGGGTACAGGTTAGTCGAGGTAATTGAGGTAATATCTACATGTAGTTAGAGTTAATAAAGTGACTATGCTTAAATAATAACAGAGAGTAGCAGCGGTATAAAAGGGGGGGGACAATGCAAATAGTCTGGGTAGCCATTTGATTAGATGTTCGAGAGTCTTATGGCTTGCCGTACAGTAGCAGAGGGAAAAGTCTATGACTAGGGTGGCTGGAGTCTTTGACAATGCTGAAACCAGCGTCTCTTTATTTAGACTGGGAGTCAATGCTGAGACCAAGGTCTCTTTATTTAGACAGGTAGTCAATGCTGAGACCAAGGTCTCTGTTATTTAGACAGGGAGTCAATGCTGAGACCAGCATCTCTTTATTTAGACAGGGAGTCAATGCTGAGACCGAGGTCTCTTTATTTAGACAGGGAGTCAATGCTGAGACCAAGGTGTCTTTATTTAGACAGGTAGTCAATGCTGAGACCAGCATCTCTTTATTTAGACAGGGAGTCAATGCTGAGACCAAGGTCTCTTTATTTAGACAGGTAGTCAATGCTGAGACCAAGGTGTCTTTATTTAGACAGGGAGTCAATGCTGAGACCAAGGTGTCTTTATTTAGACAGGGAGTCAATGCTGAGACCAAGGTGTCTTTATTTAGACAGGGAGTCAATGCTGAGACAGGGAGTCAATGCTGAGACCAAGGTCTCTTTATTTAGACAGGGAGTCAATGCTGAGACCAAGGTGTCTTTATTTAGACAGGGAGTCCATGCTGAGACCAGCGTCTCTTTATTTAGACAGGGAGTCAATGCTGAGACCAAGGTCTCTTTATTTAGACAGGGAGTCCATGCTGAGACCAAGGTCTCTTTATTTAGACAGGGAGTCAATGCTGAGACCAGCATCTCTTTATTTAGACAGGGAGTCAATGCTGAGAGCAAGGTCTCTTTATTTAGACAGGGAGTCCATGCTGAGACCAAGGTCTCTTTATTTAGACAGGGAGTCAATGCTGAGACCAAGGTGTCTTTATTTAGACAGGGAGTCAATGCTGAGAGCAAGGTCTCTTTATTTAGACAGGGAGTCAATGCTGAGACAGGGAGTCAATGCTGAGACCAAGGTCTCGCTATTTATTTATTTATTTATTTTTATTTAACCTTTATTTAACCAGGAAGGGCTCATTGAGATTAAAATCTATTTTTCAAGAGCGCCCTGGCCAAGATAGGCAGCACCAAGTCATTACAAAAAAATTACAGACAGACAATATGAAAAACTACAAGTAATCTTGTAAAAACCATTGAATTCACAAGAGTATAAAACAGCAAATTAAAAACATTGACAGGTCAGGGAATCAGCCTCAAAATCCTTCATCAGTGATTTAAAAACACCAATAGGGACAAGTTCTTCCAGTTTAAAAGTATTTTGTAAGGTGTTCCAAGACGATGGTGCAGAGTACATAAAAGCCCTTTCACCAAATTCAGTTGGGACATGTGGAACAGTTAGCAGGATAAAGTCCAGTGAACGAAGAGAGTACCCACCACATTTCTGAACAATAAAAATTCACAAATAAAAAGGTAGTAAACCCAAAATGGCTTTGTAAATAAAAGTATACCAGTGCCTGAGCCTACGAGTGACTAGAGAAGGCCAGCCAACCCTGGTATACAAAGTGCAGTGGTGCGTAAGGGTTTTGCAGTTTAAAATAAATCACAAAGTTCCATGGTAAAGGGTGTCAATGGATCTCAAACACTGAGCGGAAGCATTCATATATAAAGTATCCCCATAGTCTAGTAAAGGCATACATGTAGCTGATACTAGCCTCCTTCTGGCTTCAAAAGAAAAACAGGCCTTATTCCTAAAATAAAATATGGCCTGTTTTTCATTTGAAGCCAGAAGGAGGCTAGTTAGACAGGGAGTCAAGGTCTCTCTTCCAGGTGAGCCCTGTATAGCACCACAATACACATCAAAATACAATAAACACATTTAACTACACATTCATATACACAATAAAATACACATTATTATATACAACAATACACGAAAAGCAAAACACGTTCATAAAAAACAGACACATTCTTCTGTAAAAAGGTCCCTTAACAACCGTCTGACATGACCTAGAGGCACCAATTCCTCCCATTTTAAAGTGTATTGTAGATCATTCCACACGTACGGTGCAAGGAAATGAAAGGCTGATTTACCTAACACTCTAGACACCAAAGGAGTCTCCAGAGTTAACCAACCCTGTGAACAGGTTTAAAGAACTTGTCATTTTAAGTCTTAATAGTGATGTTAGCGAAGGTACGTCGGGAGTTTGTGGAGCAGGGCTTTGTAAACAAAAAAGACTGTAGTGATTCTACAGAGAACCTTTTGGTGAAGAATACAGTGTTGAGTAATTAAACTGTCTCCTGTGATTAAATGAAGGGCGCTATGAAAAACACCATCCAAGGCTTTAATAGTCGAGGCAGATCACAGAGAATGGAAAAGGGAAAGCTAGAGATTTAAACTAATCAAGTAAGATCTTCAACAACAAAAAAATTCTACAAACCACAATGCTAGAAAATAAAGAAACCACTAGGTTTAGAATGAAGTTGAGAGGAACACAAAATTCAATAGTTGACCTTTTATTAGTGAGAATAAAAATGAGCCACAGGGGGGGTTATTGTGATGAATAAATGAGTGACTGTGGTGGGTCCCATGTGGCTCAGTTAGTAGAGCATGGTGCTTGCAACGCCAAGCGTCTGCTGAAATGTCAAAATGACTGAAATGTGTGTGTTCCAGTGTTTTCCTCTCTCAGTCTGGAGCTGCTACCAGAGAGAGCTGCCACTCTGATGGTGTATGAAGACCTGATACACATTAACTCTGGATCCCAAGGTGAGAGAGAGAGTGTGTACTTAGTCACTGTCCCTGGCCCAGTGACCTCACACACATTAATAATGAAATATGTCCACCCCTTTAAAACATCTCTCTAATGAAAGACCTGCGTGCGCACACACACAGGCAGCATGTGTCCTCTGTTCCTCTGTCAATCAGTAAGGAGCAATTACATTAGATAAGATTAAATTAGATGTGATCTTATAACATGTATCTTTGTCTGCCGTGTGTCTGATCAGTGTGCTTGTTTTGCTATGTGTGTGTGTGTGTGTTCGTCTTCAATAAATACCATCTGCTCTTCTCCTGCTCTGCCATCCTCTCTGAGTGAGGTTCTGCTGCTGCTACTCCTTTAAATGTTGCTGACTGAGCTGTGTGTGTCCGTCCTCCAGGAGGGCAGGATAATCATGATATGGTCTGGTGCATACAGTGGCCCTCATCCACACACAGTGTGTTATATCATGCTATGGTCTGGTGCATACAGTGGTCCCCATCCACACACAGTGTGTTATATCATGATATGGTCTGGTGCATACAGTGGCCCTCATCCACACACAGTGTGTTATATCATGCTATGGTCTGGTGCATACAGTGGCCCTCATCCACACACAGTGTGTTATATCATGATATTTTGAACCTGGAAGCCCAGGGGAGCGATAAACCTTGTCATGCAGCAGGAGGAGAGAGAATAAAAAGAGAAGGGGGAAGAGAGGGGGTGGGGAGAAGGGGGAAGAGAGGGGGTGGGGAAAAGGGGGAAGAGAGGGGGTGGGGGAAGAGAGGGGGTGGGGAAAAGGGGGAAGAGAGGGGGTGGGGAAAAGGGGGAAGAGAGGGGGTGGGGAAAAGGGGGAAGAGAGGGGGTGGGGAAAAGGGGGAAGAGAGGGGGTGGGGAAAAGGGGGAAGAGAGGGGGTGGTGAAAAGGGGGAAGAGATGGAGTGGTGAGAAGGGGGAAGAGAGGGAGTGGTGAGAAGGGGGAAGAGAGGGGGTGGAGGGAAGAGGGGGGGTGGGGAAGAGGGGGGGTGGGGAAAAGGGGGAAGAGGGGGGGTGGGGAAAAGGGGGAAGAGGGGGGGTGGGGAAAAGGGGGAAGAGAGGGGGTGGGGAGAAGGGGGGAGTGGGGAGAAGAGGGAAGAGAGGGGGTGGGGAGAAGAGGGAAGAGAGGGGGTGGGGAGAAGAGGGAAAGGGGGAGAGGCGGGGAAGAGGGGATGGGGAGAAGCGGGGGGAAAAGAGAGGGGATGGGGAGAAGGGGGGGAAAAGAGAGGGGATGGGAGAAGGGGGGGAAAAGAGAGTGGATGGGGAGAAGGGGGGGAAAAGAGAGGGGATGGGGAGAAGGGGGGGAAAAGAGAGGGGATGGGGAGAAGGGGGGGAAAAGAGAGGATGGGGAGAAGGGGGGGAAAAGAGAGGGGATGGGGAGAAGGGGGGGAAAAGAGAGGGGATGGGGAGAAGGGGGGGAAAAGAGAGAGGATAGGGAGAAGGGGGGGAAAGAGAGGGGATGGGGAGAAGGGGGGGAAAAGAGAGGGGATGGGGAGAAGGGGGGGAAAAGAGGGGATGGGGAGAAGGGGGGGAAAAGAGAGGGGATGGGGAGAAGGGGGGGAAAAGAGAGGGGATGGGGAGAAGGCGGGAAGAACGGGGATGGAGAGAAGGGGGGAAGGGTGCAATGTTCATTATAGAGGGAAGAAAAGAGAGGGAACTCTTAGGAGGGGTAGAGGATGAGGAGGGGCTTTTTGGATTGGCACAGGAACCCCCCCACCCACACACACACACACACACACACACACACACACATGCTCTGCTACATCTCACACCGTGTCCAAGCTGTTACCTGGAACTAACTCCTCTCCATTTTGTTACTCCAGTCATGTTGATGTGATAATATCCCAGACCACCTCCAATACTGGACATTCAAATCAATGCCAGACCTCCTTCAAAATTGGACGTTCAGATCAATGCCGGACCTCCTTCAAAACTGGACGTTCAGATCAATGCCAGACCTCCTTCAAAACTGGACGTTCAGATCAATGCCAGACCTCCTTCAAAACTGGACGTTCAGATCAATGCCAGACCTCCTTCAAAACTGGACGTTCAGATCAATGCCAGACCTCCTTCAAAACTGGACGTTCAGATCAATGCCAGACCTCCTTCAAAACTGGACGTTCAGATCAATGCCAGACCTCTTTCAAAACTGGACGTTCAGATCAATGCCAGACCTCCTTCAAAACTGGACATTCAGATCAATGCCAGACCTCCTTCAAAACTGGACGTTCAGATCAATGCCAGACCTCCTTCAAAACTGGACATTCAGTTCAATAACAGACCTCCTTCAAAACTGGACGTTCAGATCAATGCCAGACCTCCTTCAAAACTGGACGTTCAGATCAATGCCAGACCTCCTCCAATACTGGACGTTCAGATCAATAACAGACCTCCTTCAAAACTGGACGTTCAGATCAATACCAGATCAGGTGTACTGAAGGCAGAGTGTACACAGAGCTAGAGAAAACACACAGGCACGGCTGCAGCGGTGTCTCATTGCCCAGGAATGTACACTCACCACAGTGGAAACACTATGACATCATCGCGAAGCCCCACTATACAAACTTCTCTTCAACACACACAGTCTTGTTTAACTAACCTTGTGGGGACACAATTGATTCCCATTCTAAATCCTAATTTCCTTAACCCCTAACCATACCCCAACACCATCTCCTAACCCACAACCCCTTACCCCAATACTAACACTAATTCTAATCTTAATCTAAACCCCCTAGAAATATAATTTTTCGTTGGTCTAATTTTTGTTTTTGTTTACTATTCTTGTAGTTAAACATGTCCGCGAGCGTGTGAACACACACACACACACACACACACACACACAGTCTTGTTTAACTAACCTTGTGGGGACACACAATTGATTCCCATTGAAAATCCTGTTTTCCCTAACCTTACCACAAAACCTAAATCTAACCCACAACCACTTACCCCAATTCTGACACTAATTCTAACCTTACCCTAAACCCCCTAGAAATACATTTTTCCGTTGGTCGATTAAACATGTCCACACACACACACACACACACACACACACACGCAGAGAGAGAGAGCAATGTCTTACTATACTTGTGAAGACTTTCGCGCAGGAGCCCTGAGACCACGCAGCTCCCGCGTGACTGTCTCACAGAATAAATATCAGCCCACGGAGAGAACGAGATTGAACTTCACTCAACTTTCTAGAGCAGTGGTCACCAACCGGTCAATCACGATGGATCTCCAAGGCATCCCTAGTCAATCTCTATACATTTCTGTAAAAAACCCAGCGATAAAGCCCTGCGTTTCTATCATTTTTGGGGGTTTGGTTATTGGCGGTAGCTGCACCTGATTCAGCTGCCCTGCGCGCCGGACAGGTCAACTGTTGCCATTTTGAAACATTTCATGTGTCTGAAGGTACAAACTCTTCCTTCCCGGGGGGCCCGGAGAGCAAATCAAGTGCACTATAGGCCTCCCGCTGGCCAATGGGATGGCTCAGATGACCTTGTCTGCAGTACAAGAAAGCTACAGCAAAAATATCAGAACATTTACAACCATGACTAGAGAGAAACTGTCAACGAATACAGCAGATATCAGAACATTTAAAACCATGACTAGAGAGAGACTGTCAACGAATACAGCAGATATCAGAACATTTAAAACCATGACTAGAGAGAGACTGTCAACGAATACAGCAGATATCAGAACATTTAAAACCATGACTAGAGAGAGACTGTCAACGAATACAGCAGATATCAGAACATTTAAAACCATGACTAGAGAGAGACTGTCAACGAATACAGCCGATATCAGAACATTTAAAACCATGACTAGAGAGAGACTGTCAACGAATACAGCAGATATCAGAACATTTAAAACCATGACTAGAGAGAGACTGTCAACGAATACAGCAGATATCAGAACATTTAAAACCATGACTAGAGAGAGACTGTCAACGAATACAGCAGATATCAGAACATTTAAAACCATGACTAGAGAGAGACTGTCAACGAATACAGCAGATATCAGAACATTTAAAACCATGACTAGAGAGAGACTGTCAACGAATACAGCAGATATCAGAACATTTAAAACCATGACTAGAGAGAGACTGTCAACGAATACAGCAGATATCAGAACATTTAAAACCATGACTAGAGAGAGACTGTCAACGAATACAGCAGATATCAGAACATTTAAAACCATGACTAGAGAGAGACTGTCAACGAATACAGCAGATATCAGAACATTTAAAACCATGACTAGAGAGAGACTGTCAACGAATACAGCAGATATCAGAACATTTAAAACCATGACTAGAGAGAGACTGTCAACGAATACAGCAGATATCAGAACATTTAAAACCATGACTAGAGAGAGACTGTCAACGAATACAGCAGATATCAGAACATTTAAAACCATGACTAGAGAGAGACTGTCAACGAATACAGCAGATATCAGAACATTTAAAACCATGACTAGAGAGAGACTGTCAACGAATACAGCAGATATCAGAACATTTAAAACCATGACTAGAGAGAGACTGTCAACGAATACAGCAGATATCAGAACATTTAAAACCATGACTAGAGAGAGACTGTCAACGAATACAGCAGATATCAGAACATTTAAAACCATGACTTGAGAGAGACTGTCAACGAATACAGCAGATATCAGAACATTTAAAACCATGACTAGAGAGAGACTGTCAACGAATACAGCAGATATCAGAACATTTAAAACCATGACTAGAGAGAGACTGTCAACGAATACAGCAGATATCAGAACATTTAAAACCATGACTAGAGAGAGACTGTCAACGAATACAGCAGATATCAGAACATTTAAAACCATGACTAGAGAGAGACTGTCAACGAATACAGCAGATATCAGAACATTTAAAACCATGACTAGAGAGAGACTGTCAACGAATACAGCAGATATCAGAACATTTAAAACCATGACTAGAGAGAGACTGTCAACGAATACAGCAGATATCAGAACATTTAAAACCATGACTAGAGAGAGACTGTCAACGAATACAGCAGATATCAGAACATTTAAAACCATGACTAGAGAGAGACTGTCAACGAATACAGCAGATATCAGAACATTTAAAACCATGACTAGAGAGAGACTGTCAACGAATACAGCAGATATCAGAACATTTAAAACCATGACTAGAGAGAGACTGTCAACGAATACAGCAGATATCAGAACATTTAAAACCATGACTAGAGAGAGACTGTCAACGAATACAGCAGATATCAGAACATTTAAAACCATGACTAGAGAGAGACTGTCAACGAATACAGCAAAGAGCTGCTGTTTTTATGAGTGAGTTCATGTTTAAGTTCTTACTCAGCCCTGTCAACACTTTGTATTCAACACTTTGTATTCAACACTTTGTATTCAACACTTTGTATTCAACACTTTGTATTCGACACTTTGTATTCAACACTTTGTATTCAACACTTTGTATTCAACACTTTGTATTCAACACTTTGTATTCAACACTTTGTATTCAACACTTTGTATTCAACACTTTGTATTCAACACTTTGTATTCAACACTTTGTATTCAACACTTTGTATTCAACACTTTGTATTCAACACTTTGTATTCAACACTTTTATAAGCCATAAAATGCATTTCTTCCTATTTCCACTCAGCTCTGCAACAAGCAGTGCAGCAGTAATGAATGAGTAGGAAAGTGTATCTACAGGCTTGTTATTATTAGTGGCTTGGGTCTTTTTTAATATCAAGGAATATTTCACTTTCTCTGGTCATAGGAGTAACAACATGAATTTGTGAATGAGGCGGAAATAATGCGGTGCGACTCGAGTTTCGCCAACAGCTGGAAGAAGGGGTCCCTTTTTGGTCAGTTTCAGTGGAGGAACGGGAGAGCGGAGGGATGTTGAGAGGTGGACCCTCAGTCTGCTGCTCTCTCCCTCCGCTGAGACTGACCCTCAGTCTGCTGCTCTCTCCCTCTGCTGAGACTGACCCTCAGTCTGCTGCTCTCTCCCTCCGCTGAGACTGACCCTCAGTCTGCTGCTCTCTCCCTCCGCTGAGACTGACCCTCAGTCTGCTGCTCTCTCCCTCCGCTGAGACTGACCCTCAGTCTGCTGCTCTCTCCCTCCGCTGAGACTGACCCTCAGTCTGCTGCTCTCTCCCTCTGCTGAGACTGACCCTCAGTCTGCTGCTCTCTCCCTCCGCTGAGACTGACCCTCAGTCTGCTGCTCTCTCCCTCTGCTGAGACTGACCCTCAGTCTGCTGCTCTCTCCCTCCGCTGAGACTGACCCTCAGTCTGCTGCTCTCTCCCTCTGCTGAGACTGACCCTCAGTCTGCTGCTCTCTCCCTCCGCTGAGACTGACCCTCAGTCTGCTGCTCTCTCCCTCCGCTGAGACTGACCCTCAGTCTGCTGCTCTCTCCCTCTGCTGAGACTGACCCTCAGTCTGCTGCTCTCTCCCTCTGCTGAGACTGACCCTCAGTCTGCTGCTCTCTCCCTCCGCTGAGACTGACCCTCAGTCTGCTGCTCTCTCCCTCTGCTGAGACTGACCCTCAGTCTGCTGCTCTCTCCCTCTGCTGAGACTGACCCTCAGTCTGCTGCTCTCTCCCTCCGCTGAGACTGACCATCAGATCAGCCCAGTAAAATAAAAATAAAAAGCAAATTATTTAAATGTATGCTCACTCAGCTGTGCCTCACAAGTAATACAACAACAGATCTATTACCGGTGTGATCATATAGCCCCAAATGTTTTAATATAAAAACATTTTTTAAATGTCCCAAACTACAATGCATTGGCAGGGCAATTCAAGCAAAGCCAGTATGTGGTGATAATGTATTGGGCCTGTAGCTTACTGCACAAACCTCATTGCTACAGTACTGTTTTTAATTGGTTTCTCAAATGATTGCCTCGCCTGGTTCACCAACTACTTCTCTGATAGAGTTCAGTGTGTCAAATCGGAGGGTCTGTTGTCCGGACCTCTGGCAGTCTCTATGGGGGTGCCACAGGGTTCAATTCTTGGACCGACTCTCTTCTCTGTATACATCAATGAGGTCGCTCTTGCTGCTGGTGAGTCTCTGATCCACCTCTACGCAGACGACACCATTCTGTATACTTCCGGCCCTTCTTTGGACACTGTGTTAACAACCCTCCAGGCAAGCTTCAATGCCATACAACTCTCCTTCCGTGGCCTCCAATTGCTCTTAAATACAAGTAAAACTAAATGCATGCTCTTCAACCGATCGCTACCTGCACCTACCCGCCTGTCCAACATCACTACTCTGGACGGCTCTGACTTAGAATACGTGGACAACTACAAATACTTAGGTGTCTGGTTAGACTGTAAACTCTCCTTCCAGACCCATATCAAACATCTCCAATCCAAAGTTAAATCTAGAATTGGCTTCCTATTTCGCAACAAAGCATCCTTCACTCATGCTGCCAAACATACCCTTGTAAAACTGACCATCCTACCAATCCTCGACTTTGGCGATGTCATTTACAAAATAGCCTCCAATACCCTACTCAACAAATTGGATGCAGTCTATCACAGTGCAATCCGTTTTGTCACCAAAGCCCCATATACTACCCACCATTGCGACCTGTACGCTCTCGTTGGCTGGCCCTTGCTTCATACTCGTCGCCAAACCCACTGGCTCCATGTCATCTACAAGACCCTGCTAGGTAAAGTCCCCCCTTATCTCAGCTTGCTGGTCACCATAGCATCACCCACCTGTAGCATGCACTCCAGCAGGTATATCTCTCTGGTCACCCCCAAAACCAATTCTTTCTTTGGCCGCCTCTCTTTCCAGTTCTCTGCTGCCAATGACTGGAACGAACTACAAAAATCTCTGAAACTGGAAACACTTATCTCCCTCACTAGCTTTAAGCACCAACTGTCAGAGCAGCTCACAGATTACTGCACCTGTACATAGCCCACCTATAATTTAGCCCAAACAACTACCTCTTTCCCAACTGTATTTAATTTATTTATTTATTTTGCTCCTTTGCACCCCATTATTTTTATTTCTACTTTGCACATTCTTCCATTGCAAAACTACCATTCCAGTGTTTTACTTGCTATATTGTATTTTCTTCGCCACCATGGCCTTTTTTACCTTTACCTCCCTTCTCACCCCATTTGCTCACATTGTATATAGACTTGTTTATACTGTATTATTGACTGTATGTTTGTTTTACTCCATGTGTAACAACTCTGTGTTGTTGTATCTGTCGAACTGCATTGCTTTATCTTGGCCAGGTCGCAATTGTAAATGAGAACTTGTTCTCAACTAGCCAACCTGGTTAAATAAAGGTACAATAAAAAATAAATAAAAAATTGGTTGTTTCATAGAAAAAAAGTTTTGCCTATTTTTTTTAAGTGGTAGATCTTGGCTTGCATTTGGACTCAAAGGGATCTTGAATCAGAGGTTGGTGGCCACTGTTCTAGAGTTTTCCTTGTTAACACTATCACAGTTTCCCTTTACTGTGGCAATTTGATCGAATCAAGGAAATATTTGCCACTTTCAGTGCAACATACTGAAACCAAATTTGGTTGTAGGCGGCATGAGCGGTTGTGAGTAGATGCGCTTGTTTTGAGATCAAAGCGAGAGCTGCATGTAACCACGTGGGCACATTTTTGTTCATATCCTTTGCTAGTTCCATTCTTTTACTTTGAGATTTGTGTGTATTGGGAAATGTTAGATGCTACTGCACTATTGGAGCTAGGAACACAAGCATTTCGCTACACCTGCAATAACATCTGCTAAACATGTGTATGTGACCAATAAAATTGGATTTGATTCTGGTTAGTGAGCTATTAGCCCAGTTATAGATTGTTTGTAGACAGCCTAAACAAACCTCCGCCTAAACATCAGTGCCACAGATAACTTCCACAAAGCTGTGAACGATCTGAGAAACAAGAAGGGCTTTCTATGCCATCAAAAGGAACATACAATTCGACATACCAATTAGGATCTGGCTAAAAATACTTGAATCAGTTATACAATCCATTGAATCCAAACATTCACAAAATGGGACAAACACCAAATTTAGAGACTGCATGCAGAATTCTGTAAAAATATCCTCCGTGTACAACGTAAAACACCAAATAATGCATGCAGAGCAGAATTATTCCGATATCCGCTAATTATTAAGATCCAGAAAAGAGCCATTAAATTCTACAACCACCTAAAAGGAAGCGATTCGCAAACCCTCTATAACAAAGCCATCACCTACAGAGCGATGAACCTGGAGAAGAGTCCCCTAAGCAAGCTGGCTCTGTTCACAAACCCAAACAGACCCCACAGAGCCCCAGGACAGCAGCACAATTAGACACCACCAAATCATGAGAAAACAAAAAGATAATTACTTGACACATTGGAAATTTTTAACAAAAAAACAGAGCAAACTAGAATGCTATTTGGCTCTAAACAGAAAGCACACAGTGGCAGAATACCTGACTACTGTGACTGACCCAAACTTAAGCACAGCTTTGACTATGTACAGACTCAGTGAGCATAGCCTTGCTATTGAGAAAGGCTCCTGTAGGCAGACCTGGCTCTGAAGAGAAGACCTGCTATATGCACACTGCCCACAAAATGAGGTGGCAACTGAGCTGCACTTCCTAACCTCCTGCCAAATGCATGACCATATTAGAGAGACATATTTCCCTTGGATTACACAGACCTACAAGGAATTTGAAAACAAACCCAATTTTGATAAGGAAGTTTATCTATTGGGTGAAATACCACAGTGTGCAATCACAGCAGCAAGATGTGTGACCTGTTGCCACAAGAAAAGGGCAACCAGTGAAGAACAAACACCATTGTAAATACAACCCATATTTATTTATTTTCCCTTTTGTACTTTAACTATTTGCACATAATGAACTTTTGTGAGTGTAATGTTTACTGTTCATTTTTGTATTGTTTTATTTGACTTTTGTTTATCTATTCCACTTGCTTTAGCAATGTGAACATGTTTCCCATGCCAATACACCCCTTAGAGAGAGGCAGTGAGAGAGGGAGAGGGAGAGGAAGGGTGGCAGAGGGAGATGGAAGGAACTGATTGAGTAAAAGAGAAAAACCATTAGAAAGCTGAGATGTAATATTTAGGAGTAAAAACAGTGATAAGAGAGAGAGAGGAGAGAAGGCCAGCATCCATATGACGTTCATCACACATCTTCCAGACATTCATCTGACGAGCTACAAGGGTTACAGGGGAGATGGACACTAAGGAACACTGGATCTAAGTGTGTGAGTGGTTCCTGACCCCCCCCCCCCCCCCCCTCTCTCTCTTTCTTCCCCAGGATCGAGGGGTCAGTCCTGGGTTCAGTTCCAGCGTCGAGCCCTGAGCCTCCCTCCCAACTCGTCCTACAGCAATCTCACTGCCCTGCTGACTGTGGCCAATAACCCCAGCCACATCCAGCACTTCCCCTACCTACAGGGCCTGGGGGGCAACGGAACAGGTACCTCCACTGGGACTGGGACCAGACTTAGGTGGAATACACTCTTGGTACCATTCCATTGGTGCCGTTGTATCCGACAAACTAAATAAATGATTTGACATATGGATGAGGGGTGGATGGGGTGAAGGGAGGAGGGGGATGAAGGGTGGGAGGGATGGAAGAGAGGAAGGGTGGGAGATGAGGGGTGGGTAAGATAGAAGACATGAGGGGCTGGTGGGGAGTGTGTGGTGAAGGGATGGATGAGGGGTAAGTGGGTGGGTGGAGATGTGGGATGAAGGGACAGATGAGTGGGTGGGCAGGTGGGGTCAAGGGAGGGAGACGGGTGGGTGGGGTGAAGGTGGGGGGGGGGGGGGGGGGGGGTGAGGTGACGGTAGGGGTGAGGGGTGTGTGGTGAAAGTAGGGGTGAAGTTAGGTGGGAGGGGTGGGGTGGAGGTGGGTGGGGTGAAGGCAGGGGTAAGGTAGGGGTGTGGTGGAGGGGGGGGGGGTGAAAGTAGGTGGGAGGGGTGAGTGGGGTGAAGGCAGGGAGGGTTGAGGAGATTAGGGGTGAAGGTAGGGGTGGATGTGAATAAGGTAGGGTTGAGGAGATTAGGGGTGAAGGTAGGGGTGAGGTACAGCTCTATGTAAGAGGCGCCATCAAAGATACACTACCCAGAAGAGCCCCCTTTAACACAATAAAACCCCTGTGCTCTCAAACAACCTGTGTGTGTGTGTGTGTCCATTTTACATTTGTATAATTTAGCAGACACTCTCCTCTCCCTTTCTCTCTCTCTCCCTGCTTCTTCTCCTCTTCTTCTAATCTCCTCCTCTCACTAAACTTCTCCTCCCTCTCACTACTCTCATCCCTCTCACTGCTCCTCTCCTCCCTCTCTCTCACTACACCTCTCTCTCCCTCTCACTACACCTCTCCCTCTCACTACACCTCTCCTCTCTCTCCCTCCCTCTCACTACACCTCTCTCTCTCTCCCTCCCTCTCACTACATCTCTCCCTCTCACTACACCTCTCTCTCTCTCTCTCCCTGTCACTACATCTCTCCTCTCTCCCTCTCACTACACCTCTCTCTCTCCCTCTCACTGCACCTCTCCTCTCTCTCCCTCCCTCTCACTACACCTTTCCCTCTCACTACACCTCTCCTCTCCCTCCCTCCCTCTCACTACACCTCTCTCTCTCTCCCTCCCTCTCACTACATCTCTCCTCTCTCCCTCTCACTACACCTCTCTCTCCCTCTCACTACACCTCTCTCCCTCTCACTACACCTCTCCTCTCTCTCCCTCCCTCTCACTACACCTCTCCCTCTCACTACACCTCTCCTCTCTCTCCCTCCCTCTCACTACACCTCTCTCTCTCTCCCTCTCACTACATCTCTCCTCTCTCCCTCTCACTACACCTCTCTCTCTCCCTCTCACTACACTACACCTCTCTCTCTCTCCCTCTCACTACACCTCTCCCTCCCTCTCACTACACCTCTCCTCTCTCTCCCTCCCTCTCACTACACCTCTCTCTCTCTCTCCCTCTCACTACATCTCTCCTTTCTCCCTCTCACTACACCTCTCCTTTCTCCCTCTCACTACACCTCTCCTCTCTCCCTCTCACTACACTTCTCCTCTCCCTCTCACTACACCTCTCCTCTCTCCCTCTCACTACACCTCTCCTCTCTCCCTCTCACTACACCTCTCCTCTCTCCCTCTCACTACACCTCTCCTCTCTCCCTCTCACTACACCTCTCCTCCGTCTCTTCGACCCTCACTACTCCTCTCTTTTGGCTCTCCTCTTCTCCTCTAACAGGAAGTGAGCGTAGGTTTGAGCTGACTCCAGTGGCGGCCATCTCTGTCCACCTATTGGCCAGCGAGGGGGTGGAGCTCCAGGTGAATGGTCCAATCAGCATCTCCATCTCTCTACCGGCCAATAGCGGCCTGAAGGAGAACCAACACATCCCAGCCTGGAGGTTCGATCCCAGTCTAGGTGAGTATATACACACACACACACACAGCTTTTCAGTTTTTCTGAGCAGGGAGCAGATTTCCTGTGTTTGGGTCCAGAATTCCTCCCCTCGGAACCTCTAATCAGTAGGGTAAGGTACGTGTTGTGTGTGTCTACCCTTCTGCATCCTTCATCAGTGGGATCTATGTTTCCTGAAAGTTGATGGGATGTGTGTATCTCAGTCAAGCTGGGAAATGGATCACTACATACTTTTTTTAAAAGGAACTGGGGGGGAAAACCGTACCAGAGTGCAACACACACACACAGACACACACACACTGTACAGTGAGACGGGAGATTACAGTGTGGCAGAGTTATGAATGGAATAATTGAGAACTTTATAAAAGATTATCTGACATATTATTGGACGTAACGCACCGTATTAAAACACAATACTTCTTGTTCCTGATTACATCCACATCACAAGATTGGTTAGGAAATGTAGCCTAACCTGTTTGGAAATCCCTCCCTCCCCAGATCAGTAGAGGTGTAGTCAGCCGTAGATCATTGACTCAGACAGCAGTGGAGTGATTTTTGGAGGGTAGCCAGAGTAGTGCTTGAACCAGCTGAGGTACACTACCAAGGACGTCCTGTGATATGAAGGTCCAGTCATGACTTACTGTTGCTGAAGGAGACCATTCACTAGCCCAACGAGCTGATTAGGACGGGGGCTAAAGGAGCACACGCACGCACGCGCACACACACACACACACACACACAGACAGATATACACATTGGGTGTAAACAATCACACACAGTACTGTACCGAACCCAGCACAACCATGTTCTCCTGAGGAGTCAACTCTCTCACTGGGTGACCCTTTACATGATTGTCATTGAAAGCCACTGTTCCCAGGATGCCTTATAGCCAGAGGGTATGTAGCCTTGTGTCAATATACGCACGCTGTATGGTTAATATTTCCCAGAAACACCCACCTCTGGTCCTCTGTGTTTTAGTCCACCGTTTCCCTAGCAACCCCCAAATAACAAACCTAACAGACCCGGGGCTTTAATTGAGTTTCTCCAGTGACCAGTTAGAAAGTGTGTGTGTGTGCGTGTGCGAGAGAGAGAGATTGAGATTTCTCCAGAAATATTTCTGTCTGATCATTCTTCCTCCACACAAAGAAGCCAATGTTAGGAGGGAGTGGGTTGTTGTCTAGGCTTGCACATGGAGAGGGGATAATACACACCAACTCTCTCACACACAGACCAACTCTCACAGACGCATACACACACCAACTCTCTCACACACACACACACACACACACACACATACTGATGCTTGAACACACGCACACCAACTCTCACACAGACACACAAAATCTTGAGCACACAGACACACACAGATGCTTGAGCACACACACACCAATTCTCACACAGACACACAGATGCTTGAGCATACAGACCCACACAAACTCTCACACACAGATGCTTGAGCAAAAGACACACACAGACTTGGTTAAACCTGTTCTGCTAGTTTAACTGACAGCATGTATTTTGTTCTGTGATGTTGTGGAGTACTGAGCTGAATGATGTCACATACTGTTAGAAAGGAGCTGGTTTACCTCTGTGTGTTTATGATGTAAATACCATCCAGTTAATGATGTAATTACCATCCAGACTCAATACATTACAGAGAGGAGTTAATGATGTCAATACATTACAGAGAGGAGTTAATGATGTTCATACATTACAGAGAGGAGTTAATGATGTCAATACATTACAGAGAGGAGTTAATGATGTTCATACATTACAGAGAGGAGTTAATGATGTCAATACATTACAGAGAGGAGTTAATGATGTAATTACCATCCAGACTCAATACATTACAGAGAGGAGTTAATGATGGCAATACATTACAGAGAGGAGTTAATGATGCCAATACATTACAGAGAGGAGTTAATGATGTAATTACCATCCAGACTCAATACATTACAGAGAGGAGTTAATGATGTCCATACATTACAGAGAGGAGTTAATGATGTAATTACCATCCAGACTCAATACATTACAGAGAGGAGTTAATGATGTCCATACATTACAGAGAGGAGTTAATGATGCCAATACATTACAGAGAGGAGTTAATGATGTAATTACCATCCAGACTCAATACATTACAGAGAGGAGTTAATGATGTCAATACATTACAAAGAGGAGTTAATGATGTAATTACCATCCAGACTCAATACATTACAAAGAGGAGTTAATGATGTCAATACATTACAGAGAGGAGTTAATAATGATGTCAATACATTACAGAGGAGTTAATGATGTCAATACATTACAGAGAGGAGTTAATGATGTCAATACATTACAGAGAGGAGTTAATGATGTCAATACATTACAGAGAGGAGTTAATGATGTTCATACATTACAGAGAGGAGTTAATGATGTCAATACATTACAGAGAGGAGTTAATGATGTCCATACATTACAGAGAGGAGTTAATGATGCCAATACATTACAGAGAGGAGTTAATGATGTAATTACCATCCAGACTCAATACATTACAGAGAGGAGTTAATGATGTCAATACATTACAAAGAGGAGTTAATGATGTAATTACCATCCAGACTCAATACATTACAAAGAGGAGTTAATGATGTCAATACATTACAGAGAGGAGTTAATAATGATGTCAATACATTACAGAGAGGAGTTAATGATGTCAATACATTACAGAGAGGAGTTAATGATGTCAATACATTACAGAGAGGAGTTAATGATGTCAATACATTACAGAGAGGAGTTAATGATGGCAATACATTACAGAGAGGAGTTAATGATGTAATTACCACCCAGACTCAATACATTACAGAGAGGAGTTAATGATGTCAATACATTACAGAGAGGAGTTAATGATGTAATTACCATCCAGACTCAATACATTACAGAGAGGAGTTAATGATGTCAATACATTACAGAGAGGAGTTAATGATGCCAATACATTACAGAGAGGAGTTAATGATGTCAATACATTACAGAGAGGAGTTAATGATGCCAATACATTACAGAGAGGAGTTAATGATGTCAATACATTACAGAGAGGAGTTAATGATGTCAATACATTACAGAGAGGAGTTAATGATGGCAATACATTACAGAGAGGAGTTAATGATGGCAATACATTACAGAGAGGAGTTAATGATGCCAATACATTACAGAGAGGAGTTAATGATGTCAATACATTACAGAGAGGAGTTAATGATGGCAATACATTACAGAGAGGAGTTAATGATGCCAATACATTACAGAGAGGAGTTAATGATGTCAATACATTACAGAGAGGAGTTAATGATGTAATTACCATCCAGACTCAATACATTACAGAGAGGAGTTAATGATGTCAATACATTACAGAGAGGAGTTAATGATGCCAATACATTACAGAGAGGAGTTAATGATGTCAATACATTACAGAGAGGAGTTAATGATGTCAATACATTACAGAGAGGAGTTAATGATGTCAATACATTACAGAGAGGAGTTAATGATGTCAATACATTACAGAGAGGAGTTAATGATGTTCATACATTACAGAGAGGAGTTAATGATGTCAATACATTACAGAGAGGAGTTAATGATGTCCATACATTACAGAGAGGAGTTAATGATGCCAATACATTACAGAGAGGAGTTAATGATGTCCATACATTACAGAGAGGAGTTAATGATGTCAATACATTACAGAGAGGAGTTAATGATGTAATTACCATCCAGACTCAATACATTACAGAGAGGAGTTAATGATGTCAATACATTAGCGAGGAGTTAATGATGTCAATACCATCCAGTTCACATCTGAACAGAATTCATGATGACGTTCCTACAAACTCTCACAAAGGACTAGGACGTGTTTATGTGTGTGTGTGTGATGCCTTACAGCCAGAGGATACAATACACTGATGTAAAAGGTCATCCAGTGAGAGTTGACTCCTCAAGAGGACAGGGCTGTGCTGGGTTGGGCTGTTTCTGTGCTTAGCTGTGCTTGGTCCATGGGGATCGATGACAACTGTGTGTGTGAGGGAGGCGAAGCGTTTCATAAAGATGCTGAGTCACAGGCATTTCTCTCCTTCTCTTGTTTCTCTCTCCCCCTCCCTGTACATTAGTTATTCCCTTCTAATTGGGTTGCATCAGATCATCTATAATAGACAGAGAATCCCCTGCAGAGACCACTGCTGCACTGTCATAGCCCCTCTCATACACAGATCTTGGTTCAGCCTACATACCACAAATCCTTATCATACCAATGGTGACGAAATAAAAACTGACATTAGATTGTTGTCCAGGTCGTGTTACATCATCTTACACAATGACTGTGTCTGGCTATGTAATGATGATTCTCGCTCATATGGCTCCTGGCCAGTGTGAGTTATGACTGTGTCACTGTGAGTCTGCTGCCTCCCAGTGGTTGGCTGGAGAACTGCAGCAGCACAGTGACGAGGCCAAAAGCTTTACACTAATTTACTGTGGTTGAAGAGTATATCTCTAATTCTCTCTGTGTTTGTTTGTAGGGGCCTGGTTGAAGAGCAGTCTGGGCTATGTCCAGAGGGAGGGAGACCAGCTCAGCCTAACCTACATCGCCCCTCAGCTGGGATACTGGGTGGCTGCCATGTCCCCACTAGACACAGGTACCAACACACACCACGTCCCCACTAGACACAGGTACCAACACACACCATGTCCCCACTAGACACAGGTACCAACACACACCACGTCCCCACTAGACACAGGTACCAACACACACCACGTCCCCACTAGACACAGGTACCAACACACACCACGTCCCCACTAGACACAGGTATCAACACACACCACGTCCCCACTAGACACAGGTACCAGCATACACCACGTCCCCACTAGACACAGGTACCAACACACACATTTAAAACAGGTAAAACTTCCTCTGTGAACCTTTAAAAAAAACATAAGAATGTGTCTGTTTCTGCAGGTCCGGTGGTGGCAAAGGACATCAGTATGTACCACACATTCTTCCTATTGGCCATACTGGGAGGCATGGCTGTCATCCTCCTCTGCCTGCTCTGCCTACTACTGTACTACTGCAGGTCTGTCTGGATCAATGGACTTCCCTGCCGACTGTCATAAGTGTGTCTTGTGCGTCAGTGAAGTAGTCTTGAGTTTCAACAGGACTGTCTTCTCTTTCCTCTCCCCTTCTCTCACTATCTCTCTCTCCCTGTCTCTCCCTCACTATCTCCCTGTCTCTGTCTCTTTCCAGGCGTGGTTGTGTGAAGCCTCGTCTGTCCCAGCGGAAGCTGACTCTGTCGTCTGGTCTGGAGGGCAGTAAGAGAGATCAGTCCACCTCCATGTCCCACCTCATCAGCAGCGAGGTCAGTCAACATCCAGGCCAGGGACCACTGGTCTCTTCATACTAACATGCTTTCTCCCTTTGCCACTGCACTTTGCCACTGTACTTTGCCACTGCACTTTGGAACTGCCACTGCACTTTGGAACTGCACTTTGCCACTGTACTTTGGAACTGCACTTTGCCACTGCACTTTGGAACTGCCACTGCACTTTCTATTGTTATAATCACAGCTAATATTCTGTTGAGTTTTTTTCACTTTTGTGTTAGTGTGTATTGATGGTATTGTTCCCTGTGTGTTCTGTGTATTCTGTTTGAAGAGCATGTTAGATAATGGCATAGCGCTACTGTCTGTGAAACTGACACTAAAACCTTATCACATCTCTAGGTTCATTTGGAGCTGGTCTCTACGACAGCAGAACCCGACATGACCACGCCCATGCTAAAACCCTCCTCCTATGATCGCCATGACCTGGTCTCCCATGGCAACCACAGTCGCATGTCGCTAGGAAACCACAGCCGAAGTCGTCATGGCTCGTCGCTAGGCAACCTGACGCCGCGCAGCAGAGACTACCGTCAGTCTGTGGAGACGTTCCCGTTTAAGTCAGCCCTCTCCGCCGGGACGGATGCCGGCTACCGCCAATCATACACCTCCATCTGCTCATCCATCAATCAGCTCCCAGATAGACTTTCCTCCTCAAATCAGGTGCATGCGTCAGCAAGTCAATTGAGTGGTGTTGGGGAGGGCGGGACTAGTGTGCGTGAGGCTACCTCGCCCTGCTCCCCACCTGTCTCCCCTATCAGAGGGGAGGGGTGTGAGCGCAGACCCCCAGACTACCTCCTGTCCCGGTCTGTGGACCACCTGGGCTCCCTGCCCCTCTCCCTCCCCAGGCCGGGCCAGCTGCTGTGTTGTGGCTCCGTGGACCTGCTGAGTGGAGGAGACGGTTACCCCAGGAGGATCCGGCCCACCCTGGTGATCCCAGCCCACTACATGCGCCTGCCGGGGGAGCACCCGCTGTGTGGCCAGGCCCTGTTCTTACAGACTGACCAGCAGAGTGACCTGGAGACCATCCAGGCTGAGCTCAACGCCTCACACCCCCAGCAGCCCCTGGGGCAAACACACGCCGATTATGCTATCGCCTCAGCCAACCAGGGACAAGGAGAGGGGCAAGGGGAGTGGAGCAGCCTATCAGAGTCCCTGTCTATCCCGACAGCACTTGGGGAGGCAGGTATTATGCAAATGAATGGCGAGGACACGCTATTGGCTGAGAGAAAACTGATGGAACTGCGGGGAGGGAAGCCCCTCACGCACCCGCGCGCCTGGTTCGTCTCATTGGACGGTCGGTCTAACGCCATCAGACACTCTTACATAGACTTGCAGCGGGCTGGGCAAGCCAAGGGGAATCCAGGTGGAGGAGGTAGCCATGGTAACAACAGTGGTGGTAGACATGTCAACGGAAACGACGCAAGTCTGGACTCCGGGGTGGACCTGAATGAGCCCAGAGCAGGGCGGAGGGGGAGGGAGGTAGAGAGGAAGGTAGGAGAGAGGGAAAGAGAGAAAGACAGAGAGAGGGGGAGGACAAAGAGCGGCCCTCCTGCCATGGCCTACACCCAGCTGGTATATGTGGATGACCTGGAGGGGGAGACTCCTGAGTGTAGCCCCCAGGACAGCCCTTTAGGTCCAGGGTTGCAGAACACACAGGGACATCAACAAGTAGAGGAGGAGGACAGAGGAGAGGAAGAGGAACACAGAGGAGAGGGGATGATACAGGAAGAGGCTCCTTCACCCCTCTCCTCCCCCTCCTCCTCCTCCTCCTCTCCACCCCCACTCACAGAGACAAAAGGCGTTGTCTTCAGGACTGAGCATGACCAGACGGCCCTATTGTCTGTTGCCCCTGACGACCACGGAGAAGAGGAGAAGAAGAGCCCCTGGCAGAAGCGGGAGGAGCGCCCCCTACTGGCAGTCTTTAACCTCAAATGACCTTACTTCCCCACCCACCACCCCGCCCCAGAGTGACATGAAGAAGGAAGTACTTCTGCACTGGGAGCTAAATGGAACTGTCAGTGAATGGAAACAATTGGAACAGTTGGAACTCCATACATTCTAATGTCTAATCCTTCCTGTGTATCATCATAGCCCCACACTACATGGACAGGCCACTGACTAGACATGCCATAGAGACTTTGTCTGAGTGATACAGATGAACTCCTGAACTAAAAACAAACTTAACAACGCCAGAGAACATGTAATGCACAACTGCTATGCCTTTAGTAAATGAGCTGTGTCAGCAAACAGGGGCTGTGGAATAAAGTAGAGACAGACAATGTGTGTTTCAATACTTAGCAGCAGCCTCCTTTCCTCAGTCTTATCTGCTTCAGTCCACTGATCTGAAAAGCATCGGACAAGTAAAAGCAATATGGCGGATGTCTACTGGCAGGTCTAGGTAGAAGGAGTAGTAGTGTTTTCAGATCAGTAACTAGGACAGGATATACATACAGCAGGAAAGGAAGCTACTCTAATGTATAATGCTGCCCAGAGGCACAGATCTACGATCAGTTTTCCCCCCACAGGTCTTAATCTGGGCGGCAGGTAGCCTAGCAGTTAGAGCGGTGGGCCAGTAACGCAAAGATCGCTGGTTCGAATACCCAAGCCAAGATGTTGAAAAATCTGTCGATGTGCCCTTGAGCAAGGCACTTAACCCTGATTTGCTCCAGGGGCGCCGTACTACTATGGCTGCATCTATCCAGTGTGACACTAAAACATATTTTGTTTTGTTATTTTTTTAGGTTTCCATTTTCCAACGTTAGGGTAACTTGTGTGTGTAACTTCAGTTTCCCATCCACACGACTGGTGAATCAGATAATGGGATACAGCCCCCTCTGTTGGTGACTGTTGATATTGCAGCACTCTACCAGTGAGGTTTTATATGAAGGTTTTGTGTGTTGAACCACTGACTTCGGCTCTGAACGGCTGGCTATGCATCACTTTTATACAGTTGCTTGAGATGGCTTGTTTTGTAATTTTAAGTACTCTGTGATTTTAGTTGCCAAACTATTTTACTCAAATACGTTTATGCTATTTTCTACTCAGATATGTTTTATCGTTTTTTTTCCCTTACTGTTTAGTACAGAGTTTTAACAGACACACACCCAAGCCTTTTCTCTGAAACCAAACCGCATCCTGACGTTTGGAAACCACTATAATCGACTTCCTCGTTTTCCAAGTGCCTTTGAACAAGTTGACTCGTACACATTAGTTGATCAGTTCAGCTAGCTATTTATTTCTCCTCTCCCCTGTTTAGCTCTAACCCTCCACTACCTCATCTCTCTCTCCTCCCTCTGTCCCTGGCAGACCATGCAGCAACCCCCTCTCTCCTCTCCTCCCTCTGTCCCTGGCAGACCATGCAGCAACCCCCTCTCTCCTCTCCTCCCTCTGTCCCTGGCAGACCATGCAGCAACCCCCTCTCTCCTCTCCTCCCTCTGTCCCTGGCAGACCATGCAGCATCCCCCTCTCCTCCCTCTGTACCTGGCAGACCATGCAGCAACCCCCTCTCTCCTCTCCTCCCTTTGTCCCTGGCAGACAGCATGCAGCAACCCCCTCTCTCCTCTCCTCTCCTCCCTCTGTCCCTGGCAGACCATGCAGCATCCCCCTCTCTCCTCTCCTCAGTCACAAAGAGAGGATGCTGTGTGGCCGTAGCTAGATTGTTTATTGACTTTTGCATCTGCCTCTGTGTGCCAGTGTGTGGGCCTGTCTCTGTCTGTACACATGTTTTTCTGCACAAGCATATGCCTGAGTGTTCATATCTGTGCGTGCAGACAATATACTGCAGGTCGTGTGTGTGTGACAGCATATGACATCTGAGGCATTACAGTGTATATAGTTCTCTCCTTTACATGTTGACGTGTGAGCTAGTGTTGTGAATGACCCCTCATCCCCCCCCTCTCTCTCTCTCTCTCTCTCTTGCGCTGTACTCCATCACCATAGTAACCACTCTGGGAGAGTACTGTATGTTACTGTTCCATCCATTCTGAATGTCTTAACTGGTTGCTTGTATTATAATTTACGCTTATTGTTCTGAATAAAGAGACAAACTGGACTTCTGCATCTTCTGTGTATTGTTTAGCACTAGTCTAGAGACTATAGAGCAAGTTTGGGTGTAGTAGAGTAAGTAGAACATCATTGAGTCATGCTCTGTAGATCAACGTCAAATGTGTGCAAGCTTCAGGGTTAGACTGTATCCAGATGCATGGTTCACGTTAATGTATCTGATAACTAAAGCAGTAGTCATGGCTACATGTTCTACATTACTGAACCACACTGAATTATGGTAAAGCTTTTCATTCCCTTATGGTTGACCTATTCGTTTCCATTAGGCTTGTCAGATTTCATGCTCCTTTTGACGGACCTGTATATAGACAGGAAATCAATCAACATCTTGCTGAGTGGGAGAACCTGACTCCCCCCTCTAGGCTTTACCGGTTACTAATGGGCGGATTTAATGGAGCAGCATATCAACCCTCCATCGGGACATAAAGGCCAGAGAACCTGCAGCTCAGCCGTTTCCCCCTGATTTCAGTAGCTGACAGACGCGCTCCATAGCGTGGCAATTTTGATGTTGTTTTTTTAATATATGATGGAAATGTTTGATCTATGCTATAGAGTACCAGTCAAAAGTTTGGACACACCTACTCATTCAAGAGTTTTTCTTTATTTTTACTATTTTCTACATTGTAGAATAATAGTGAAGATGTCAAAACACATGGAATCATGTAGTAACCAAAAAAAATTAAACAAATAAAAATATTTTATATTTGACATTCTTCAAAGTAGCCACCCTTTGCCTTGATGACAGCTTTGCACACGGCCCCTCTGCAGTGCAGGGGCGGTTCCTCCTGCAGGCAGAGGAGGGTCGTTAGTGATTGGAGTTTAGGGTATTTAAACTGCTGCTTCACTAATCTCTCTCTCTCTGCTCCTCCAGGTATGATCCTGTTTTGTTTGTTCCTTTGTAGTTTTGCATAGTTTTCACTCAGTCATTCACACACACAGATTCACGCATCCCTGCACTTTACATACACCCTACATTATGATACTTTCACACCTCATTCCTTTTTCTTTGTTTAAAGTTAATAGTTTTGGTTTACAATAAAGAACCTTTTTGATTGGCCGATACCTGTTGTTCGTGTCCCCTCATTTTTGCCACAGGCTATGAGCCGGCCTGTTACACTTGGCATTCTCTCAACCAGCTTCATGAGGTAGTCACCTGGAATGCATTTCCATTAACATGTGTGCCTTGTTAAACGGTAGGGGTGGTATACAGAAGATAGCCCTATTTGGTAAAAGACCAAGTCCATATTATGGCAAGAACAGATGAAATAAGCAGAGAGAAACAACTGTCCATTATTTTAAGACATGAAGGTCAGTCAATCTGGAACATTTCAGTCGCAAAAACCATCAAGCGCTATGATGAAACTAGCTCTTATAAGGACTGCCACAGGAAAGGAAGACCCAGAGTTACCTCTGCTGCAGAGGATAAGTTCATTAGAGTTAACTGCACCTTGGATTGCAGCCCAAATAAATGCTTCACAGAGTTCAAGTAACAGACACATCTCAACATCAACTGTTCAGAGGAGACTGCGTGAATCAGGCCATCCTCGTCCAATTGCTGCAAAGAAACCACTACTAAAGGACACCAATAAGAAGAGACTTCCTTGGGCCAAGAAACATGAGCAATGGACATTAGATCAGTGGAAATTTGTCCTTTGATAGGATGAGTCCAAATTTGAGATTTTTGGTTCCAACCGTCGTGTCTTTGTGAGACACAGAGTAGGTGAACGGATGGAGATCACAGTTCCCACTGTGAAGTATGGAGGAGGTGTGATGGTGCTTTGCTGGTGACACTGTGATTTATTTAGAATTCAAGGCACACTTAACCAACTTGGCTACCACACTATTCTGCAGCGATACGCCATCCCATCTGGGTTGCGCTTAGTGAAATTATAATTTGTTTTTCAACAGGACAATGACCCAAAACACACTTCCGGGCTGTGTAAGGGCTATTTGACCAAGGAGAGTGATGGAGTGCTGTATCAGATGACCTGGCCTCCACAATCACCCGACCTCAACCCAATTGAGATTGTTTGGGAAGAGTTGGACTGTAGAGGGAAGGAAAAGCAGCTGACAAGTCCTCAGCATATGTGGGAACTCCTTCAAGAATGTTGGAAAAGCATTCCTCATGAAGTTGGTTGAGTGAATGCCAAGAGTGTGCAAAGCTGTCATCAAGACACAGGGTGGCTACTTTGAAGAATCTCAAATATAAAGTATATTTTTATTTGTTTAAAAACAATTTGGTTACTACATAATTCCATATGTGTTATTTCATAGTTATGTCTTCACTAATATGCTACAATGTAAAAAATAGTAAAAATAAAGAAAAAATCTTGAGTGAGTAGATGTGTCCAAAATGTTTATTGGTACCGTATATACAAAAGTTTGAACACCCATTCAAATTAGTGGATTCGGCAATTTCAGCCACACCCGTTGCTGACAGGTGTATAAAATCGAGCACACAGCCATGCAATCTCCATAAACAAACATTGGCAGTAGAATGGCCTTACTGAATAGCTCAGTGACTTTCAACATGGCACTGTCATAGGATGTCACCTTTCCAACAAGTCAGTTCGTCAAATTTCTGTCCTGCTAGAGCTGCCCCGGTCAACTCTATGTGCTGTTATTGTGAAGTGAAAACAAAACATCTAGGAGCAACAACGGCTCAGCCACGAAATGGTAGGCCACACAAGCTCACAGAACTGGATTACTGAAGCGTGCCTTTCCTTGGTTGCAACGCTCACTACCAAGTTCCAAACTGCCTCTGCAAGCAACGTCAGCACAAGAACTGTTCTTCCGGACCTGGGTTTCCATGGCCGAGCAGCCGCATACAAGCAAGCCTAAGATCACCATGCGCAATGCCAAGCGTTGGCTAGAGTGGTGTAAAGCTCGCTGCCATTGGACTCTGGAGCAGTGGAAACGTGCTCTCTGGAGTGATGAATCACGCTTCACCATCTGGCAGTCCGACAGACGAATCTGGGTTTGCAGATGCCAGGAGAAGAACGCTACCTGCCCGAATGCTTTGTCAACTGTAAAGTTTGGTGGAGAAGGAATAAGGGTCTGGGGTGGTTTTTCATGGTTCAGGCTAGGCCCATTAGTTCCAGAGAAGGGATGTCTTAACGCTACAGCATACAATCACATTCTAGATGATTCTGTGCTTCAAACTTTGTGGCAACCGTTTGAGGAAAGCCCTTTCCTGTTTCAGCATGACATTGCCCTCGTGCACAAAGTGAGTTCCATACAGAAATGTTTTGAAATTGGTGTGGAAGAAGTTGACTGGACTGCACAGGGCATCTGACCTCAACCCCATCGAGCACCTTTGGGATGAATTGGAACGACCACTGGAGCCAGGCCTAACCTCACTAATGCCTTTGTGGCTGAATGGAAACAAGTCCCTGCAGCGATGTTCCAACATCTAGTGGAAAGCCTAACCAGGAGAGTAGAGGCTGTTATAGCAACAAAGGGGGACCAACTCCATATTAATACCCATGCTTTTGGAATAAGATGTTCGCCGAGCAAGTGTCCACATACTTTTGGTAATGTAGTGTATCACTGATCTCTCCTTGTTTCGATGTGATTTGGGAACAGAGCCTACTGCTCTGCAAACGTGCTGTGAGGAGATTGGGCACCAGATGGCGCTATTTTCGACTAACCTCTTTGTTTTTCCCATCCCTCCCTGTCTCCTGTTCATTCAGCATATTTTTTTAAAATATATATAGGTTTTCATCCATAATGGCGGAAGATAGCGAGTCCGCAGCCAGTCAGCAGAGCCTGGAGCTGGACGACCAGGACACCTGCGGAATAGATGGCGATAACGAGGAGGAGAATGAACACATGCAAGGGTGAGGCTCGGCTTCACCAACCAGACACAAAACGCAGCAGTCCGGGGCAGCACGCGTCCACGCTCCGATGGCTCGGTCCTGTGTAGGGGGTGGATGAGTTTCTTTGGATAATGAGCTCGCGCATACATCTAACGTTAGTGTTTTTACGACCAAGGACCATATATGCCCTGTTCGTTAATTCTATCACATAATGTTTTTATGTGATGATGGCCCTCTCAGTCGTCTGAGTAGCAAGTGTATTATAATCCTGCTGGCTAGTGGATGTCATGGCAGTGTAGCCATATAAATGAAAGCTAGCTTAGTACCTTTTCATTTGAATGAATGAGACTCGGCGTGCTAGGCGTTGTGTAGTTATTGCAAGCTAACTGGCCAGCTAATTACCAGTTTAGCATGCGAGTATCCTGTAGGATTGACTTGTTCGCATTTAAAGCAATTGTCAATGGAATGACATAAGCTAAATGGATATTTATCTCACTAAATGTTTAGTTTTATACTGCTGGCGCATTTGCTAGCTAACAGCAGCGCATATCCTTGGCTGTCCTTCTCTGACGTTACAGCAGCAGGCTAGACGTAAAACAGTATGTAAACTAACGTTTAGGCAGAGTGATTGCTACTCTGCTCCGGTTACACCCACTGAAGTATACCCACTATAGCCTACAGCGGTACTCGTGGATTTATAAATGTCCGGCAACTCAAGTGGGGTATGCATAATCTGGCCCCATTTTAGCCTGACTTTAATTATTCAGCATGACAATAGTACCAGCTAACCTTTACTCCAGAGCAGAGATGTAGCCAGCTAGCTATAAAATATGTGTGTGTGTAGGAGTCCGGGGGGAGACTTGGGGGCTAAGAAGAAGAAGAAGAAACAGAAGAGAAAGAAAGAGAAGCCAAGCTCTGGAGGGGCCAAGTCAGACTCTGCCTCAGACTCACAGGAGATAAAGGTGACTAACCGCGCTCTCTCTCCCCCTCTTGCTCTGGCCCAATTCCAAATCAAGCCCTATGCACTTGTGGCGATCTGACTGGATTTGACAGGTTTAAGCAATATGGTAATAGCACCACCTTGTCCTGAGATAGGCTAAGTGGAAGTTACACCATATTTCATATACCAATCAAATCCTCTCAGATCTCCACAAGTGCATAGGTTGTAAGAGGTCCATTTGGGATTTTGCCTCTGTCTCTGTCTCTCTCTGTTTCTCTCTCTGTCTCTCTCTGTTTCTCTCTCTGTCTCTCTATCTGTGTCTCTCTCTGTGTCTCTCTGTGTCTCTCTCTCTGTGTGTGTCTCTCTCTCTCTGTGTGTCTGTGTGTCTCTCTCTCTCACTCTGTTCTAACCTTTTCACCTGTGTGTAGAACCCAGGGCTGCCCATGCAGAAGCTGCAGGACATCCAGAGAGCCATGGAGTTGCTGTCCTGCCAGGGACCAGCTAAGAGCATCGACGAGGCCACCAAACACAAGTACCAGTTCTGGGACACACAGCCAGTACCTAAACTCAGTGAGTAGGGACACACACACACACACTGAGTGAGACATACACACTCGATCACACACTTTTACTAAACTACACATACAGTGCCTATAGAAAGTCTACACCCCCTTGGATTTCTTCACATTATGTTACAAATTGGGATTAAAATTAATTTATTAGTGATTTTCATGTCTATGATCTACGCTAAATACTCAGTGGAAGAATGTTTTAAAATATATATATTCATATAAATGTACATTTTAGTCATTTAACAGATGCTTTTATCCAGAGTGACTTACAGTTAGTGCATTCATCTTAAGATAGTTGGGTGGGACAACCACATATCACAGTCATAGCTATTTTCAGGAAAAATGTACTTACTATCAGCTTAGTCCGAGCTAGTAAGGAGGCATTTATTTTTGGACTGGGCTGAGGTGGAGCTGCCCTCCCGTGGGGTGGGAGGGACAAGAGACCAGAGGTGGCAGAACAGAGTGCTCGGGTTCGGGTGTAGGATTTGAGCATAGCCTGATGGAAAGGAGAGGTAGTTCCTCTTGCTGCTCCGTACACAAGTACCATGGTCTTGTAGTGGATGCGAGCTTCAACTGGAAGCCAGTGGAGTGTGCGGGGTGACATGGGAGAACTTGGGAATGTTGAACACCAGGCGGGCTGAAAAAATGAAATACTAATATACTTTGATTAGATTAGTATTCAGTCCCCTGAGTGAATACATGTTAGAAACACCTTTGGCAGCGATGCAGCTGTGAGTCTTCTTGGGTAAGTCTCATAAGAGCTTTGCACACCTGTATTGTGCAGTATTTGCCAATTTTATTTTCAACATTCTTCAAGCTCTGTCAAGGTGTTGGGGGTCATGGCTAGACAGCATTTTTCAAGTCTTGACATACAGTGCCTTGCGAAAGTATTCGGCCCCCTTGAACTTTGCGACCTTTTGCCACATTTCAGGCTTCAAACATAAAGATATAAAACTGTATTTTTTTGTGAAGAATCAACAACAAGTGGGACACAATCATGAAGTGGAACGACATTTATTGGATATTTCAAACTTTTTTAACAAATCAAAAACTGAAAAATTGGGCGTGCAAAATTATTCAGCCCCCTTAAGTTAATACTTTGTAGCGCCACCTTTTGCTGCGATTACAGCTGTGATTACAGCTGTAAGTCGCTTGGGGTATGTCTCTATCAGTTTTGCACATCGAGAGACTGACAATTTTTCCCATTCCTCCTTGCAAAATAGCTCGAGCTCAGTGAGGTTGGATGGAGAGCATTTGTGAACAGCAGTTTTCAGTTCTTTCCACAGATTCTCGATTGGATTCAGGTCTGGACTTAGACTTGGCCATTCTAACACCTGGATATGTTTATTTTTGAACCATTCCATTGTAGATTTTGCTTTATGTTTTGGATCATTGTCTTGTTGGAAGAAAAATCTCCGTCCCAGTCTCAGGTCTTTTGCAGACTCCATCAGGTTTTCTTCCAGAATGGTCCTGTATTTGGCTCCATCCATCTTCCCATCAATTTTAACCATCTTCCCTGTCCCTGCTGAAGAAAAGCAGGCCCAAACCATGATGCTGCCACCACCATGTTTGACAGTGGGGATGGTGTGTTCAGGGTGATGAGCTGTGTTGCTTTTACGCCAAACATAACGTTTTGCATTGTTGCCAAAAAGTTCAATTTTGGTTTCATCTGACCAGAGCACCTTCTTCCACATGTTTGGTGTGTCTCCCAGGTGGCTTGTGGCAAACTTTAAACAACACTTTTTATGGATATCTTTAAGAAATGGCTTTCTTCTTGCCACTCTTCCATAAAGGCCAGATTTGTGCAATATACGACTGATTGTTGTCCTATGGACAGAGTCTCCCACCTCAGCTGTAGATCTCTGCAGTTCATCCAGAGTGATCATGGGCCTCTTGGCTGCATCTCTGATCAGTCTTCTCCTTGTATGAGCTGAAAGTTTAGAGGGACGGCCAGGTCTTGGTAGATTTGCAGTGGTCTGATACTCCTTCCATTTCAATATTATCGCTTGCACAGTGCTCCTTGGGATGTTTAAAGCTTGGGAAATCTTTGTGTATCCAAATCCGGCTTTAAACTTCTTCACAACAGTATCTCGGACCTGCCTGGTGTGTTCCTTGTTCTTCATGATGCTCTCTGCGCTTTTGACGGACCTCTGAGACTATCACAGTGCAGGTGCATTGATACGGAGACTTGATTACACACAGGTGGATTGTATTTATCATCATTAGTCTTTTAGGTCAACATTGAATCATTCAGAGATCCTCACTGAACTTCTGGAGAGAGTTTGCTGCACTGAAAGTAAAGGGGCTGAATAATTTTGCACGCCCAATTTTTCAGTTTTTGATTTGTTAAAAAAGTTTGAAATATCCAATAAATGTCGTTCCACTTCATGATTGTGTCCCACTTGTTGTTGATTCTTCACAAAAAAATACAGTTTTATATCTTTATGTTTGAAGCCTGAAATGTGGCAAAAGGTCGCAAAGTTCAAGGGGGCCGAATACTTTCGCAAGGCACTGTAGTTTTGACCTAAATCTGCTTGAAAATCTGTCTTGGCTACTCAGGAACATTCGCTGTCTTCTTGGTAATTAATGCCAGTGTAGATTTGGCTTTGTGTTGTAGGTTATTGTCCTGCTAAAAGATCAATTCCTTTCCCAGTGTCTTGTGTAAAGCAGATTAAAGCAGGTTTTCCTCTAGGATTTTGCCTGGGCTTAGCTCCCTCCTGGTATACTTGCCCATGTCAAGAATACCCATAACATGATGCGGACACCACCATGCTTGAAAATAAGGAGGCAGTTACTCAGTGTTGTGTTCAATTTGCTCCAAACATTAGACTTTGCATTTATGCCAAAAAGTGTGTTCCTTTGCTGTGTTTTCTTTGCAGTATTACTTTAGTGCCTTGTTGCATACATATGTATGTTTTGGAATATTTGTATTCTGTATATTTGTATTCTTCTTTTCACTGTCATTTAGGTCATTATTGTGGAGTCACTACAATGTTGTTGATCCATCCTCAGTTTTCTCCCATCACAGCCATTCAACTCTATAGCTGTTTTAAAATAACCAATGGCCTCACTGTGACATCCCTAAGCAGTTTCCTTCCTGTCCTGCAGCTCAATTAAGGACTTCTGCATCTTTGATGTGTCTGGGTGGTTTAATACATCATCCACAGCATAATTATTACCTTGACCATGCTTAAAGATGTATTCGATGTCTGATTTGTTATTGTTACCCATCTACCAATCACTGTCCTTCTTTATGGGGCTTTCAAAAAGTTTCCTGGTCTTTGTAGTTGAATCTGTGCTTGAAGTTCAATACTTCACTGAGGGACCTTACAGATGTTGTATGTATGGTGGGACAGAGGAAGGAGCAGTCATTCATTCAAAAATCATGTCAAGCCCTATTATTTCACACAGTGAGTCCATATAACGCATGTGATTTGTTAAGCCACATTTGACCTCTGAACTGATTTAGGCTTGTCTAAACAAGGGGTTTGAAAAGACTAAGTATAAAATGCTTATTCATTTGTAAAAGTGTGTAGAAGTTTGAGTATTTTGTATAGATCAATGACAAAAAAAGACCAATCTTTTTCAAGATCACTTTGTAGCGCAAAAAAAGTTCACGGGGGTGTAAACTTTCTATAGGCCCTGTAAATATGTACAGATACAGTACTCCCACAATCAGAGAAAGTTAAGCACATTGTTATAGTAAGAACACAATGGCTGTATTTCCTCAAGTCCCCTGGTTGTGATTGGCTGGCTGGTTGGTTGTGATTGGCTGGCTGGTTGGTTGTGACTGGCTGGTTGTGTTTTGGCAGATGAGGTTGTAACCAGCCATGGGCCCATGGAGGCTGACAAGGACAACATCAGACAGGAGCCCTACTCTCTACCACAGGGCTTTATGTGGGACACGCTGGACCTCAGCAACGCTGACGTGGTGAGTGTGTATGTTTCTTTGTGTTCAAAAGTTTATATTCATTGCCACCAGACATCAAAGTCGTGCAGACAGAAGACTTTACTAAGACTGTCTTTCTCTCTCTCAGCTGAAGGAGTTGTACACCTTGTTGAATGAGAACTATGTGGAGGATGATGACAACATGTTTAGATTTGATTACTCACCCAGCTTTCTCAAATGGTAAGTCAAATCCATACTCTACTTAGATTATGTTAAACTGTCTGTGTGTATGGCCTCTGTCTAAACTACACTGCTTCCTCTCTCTCCTTTTTCTTTCTCTCTCCTTCTCTTCTTTCTCTCTCCTTCTCTTCTTTCTCTCTCCTTTCTCTCTCCTTCTCTTTCTCTTGCTCTCTTCTTTCTCTCTCCTTCTCTTCTCTCTTTCTCGCTCTTTCTCCTTTCTCGCTCTCTTCTTTCTCCTTTCTCTCTTCTTTCTCTCTTCATTCTCTCTTCTCTCTCCTTATCTTCTCTCTCTCTTCTCTCTCCTTATCTTCTCTCTCTCCTCTCTCCTTATCTTCTCTCTCTCCTCTCTCCTTATCTTCTCTCTCTCTCTTCTCTCTCTCTCTTCTCTCTCCTTATCTTCTCTCTCTTCTCTCTCCTTATCTTCTCTCTCTCTCTCCTCTCTCCTTATCTTCTCTCTCTCTTCTCTCTCCTTATCTTCTCTCTCCTCTCTCCTTATCTTCTCTCTCTCTCTCCTCTCTCCTTATCTTTCTCTCCTTATCTTTCTCTCTCTCTCTCTTCTCTCTCTTTTCTCTCTCCTTCTCTTCTCTCTTCTTTCTCTCTCCTTCTCTTCTCTCTTTCTCTCTCTCTCAGGGCGTTGCGTCCTCCAGGCTGGTTGCCCCAGTGGCATTGTGGGGTGAGGGTTTCCTCCAATAAGAAACTGGTTGGTTTCATCAGTGCCATTCCTGCTGATATCCACATCTACGACACGTGAGACACACACACACACGCCCTAACCACACACGCTCTAACCACACAGCGGACACACATCAACAACGTCGTGGACAGGTGCATGTCAGTGCTGAACTTGATGCACACGTTTTCCTCCCTCCCTCTCTCCAGCTTAAAGAAAATGGTTGAGATCAACTTCCTGTGTGTTCATAAGAAATTGCGTTCAAAGCGTGTGGCCCCAGTTCTGATCAGGGAGATCACACGAAGGGTTAACTTGGAGGGTATATTCCAGGCCGTCTACACGGCAGGAGTGGTACTACCCAAACCTGTGTCTACCTGCAGGTACACAGACACAATTCATCAATTTGTCCTAACATAATAAGAATACATAGAATGCTTAAGTTGCCTAACTGTAGTAATTTGACTGTAACTAGAGTATGTAACAGGAGTGTTGTGTTTTGTGAACAGGTACTGGCATCGTTCTCTGAACCCCAGGAAGCTGGTGGAGGTGAAATTCTCTCACCTGAGCAGAAACATGACGCTGCAGAGAACCATGAAACTGTACAGACTACCAGACGTAAGAACACACACAATGTTACACTTCCACCATCTGTCACATCTCTCCTACACTGAGCAAGACCCTTTTCTCCCAGCTGACGAGGCTAATAAACTTTGCTTTATGGTTACAGGCCTGTGTGATGTTGGGTGTATGTGTATAACTCCCCTTTCTCTCCGGCTCTGTAGAGCACTAAGACCCCGAGCTTGCGAGCGATGGAGAGGCGTGACGTGCGTCAGGTGACGGAGCTGCTACAGAAACACATGAGACGTTTCCAGCTGGCGCCCTCTATGGGCGAGGAGGAGGTGGCACACTGGTTCCTCCCTCAGGACAACATCATAGACACATTTGTCGTAGAGGTAAGGGTCTGTCTTTTTGTCTGTTCAATTAGATAATGAGATGGATATACTGAACAAAAATATAAATGCAACATGTAAAGTGTTTGTCCCATTTTTCATGAGCTGAAATTAAAGATCACAGAAATATTCCATACTCACAAAATGCTTATTTCTCTCATTGTGCCCAACTTGTCTACATCCCTGATAGAGAGCATTTCTCATTTGCTAAGATAATCCATCCACCTAACAGGTGTAGCATATCAAGAGGCTGATTAAACGGCATGATCATTACACAGTTGCACCTTGTGCTGGGGACAATATAAGGCCACTCTAAAAGGTGCAGTTTTGTCACACAGCACAAGGCCACAGATGTCTCAAGCGTTGAGGGAGTGTGCAATTGGCATGCTGACTGCAGGAATGTCCACCAGAGCTGTTGCCAGATAATTGAATGTTAATTTCTCTACCATAAGCCACCTCCCAACGTTGTTTTAGAGAATTTGGCTTCACAACCGCAGACCACGTGTAACCACGCCAGCCCAGGACCTCCACATCCGGCTTCTTCACCTCAGAGATAGTCTGAGACCAGCCACACGGACAGTTGATGAAACTGAGGAGTATTTCTGACTGTAATAAAGCCCTTTTGTTGGGAAAACTCTGATTGGCTGGCCCTCGCTTCCCAGTGGGCATGCCTATGGCTGCGCCCCTGCCCAATCATGTGAAATCCATAGTTTAGGACCTAGTGAATTTATTTCAATTGACTGATTTCCTTATATGCACTGTAACTCAGTAAAGTTGTTGCATGTTTCATTTATATTTTTGTTCAATATAATTAGATACTGACATCTGAGTACTTTTAATTTGCTATTCTGTGTTTACCCTCAGGGTGCTGGTGGTGTGTTGACAGACTTCACTAGTTTCTACACCCTGCCCTCCACAGTGATGCACCATCCACAGCACAGAAGTCTAAAGGCTGCTTACTCCTTCTACAGCGTTCACACACACACTCCACTACTGGACCTGATGAATGACACTCTCATACTGGCCAAACTGGTACGCTACTGCACACACACTCTTTCCAACATAAATACAAAGGTTCAACACAACTACGATCACGTCCATCTAATTGGTGTGTGTGTGTGTCCCACAGAAAGGCTTTGATGTGTTTAATGCTCTGGACCTGATGGAGAACAAGGTGTTTCTGGAGAAGCTCAAATTTGGCATCGGAGACGGCAACCTGCAGTATTACCTCTTTAACTGGAAATGTCCCCCCATGGACCCCGACATGGTGTGTGTGTGTGTGTGTCTGTGTGTCAACAAGGTGGGGTGTATTCCTGGGTGTGCTGTAAAATAATTTCATAATGGGAAATCGGTCAATAATTCTAATTATTTTTCTATCTCTGTCGCTCTGTTTCAGGTTGGCCTTGTTCTTCAGTAACTAGTCTGTCTGTGACTGCTACACACTCAGAGGTCAAAGGTCTTCTTTGACCCCTAACATCGCTCTACCTGGACACACAGGTAGTCCCAAACTAGAAGAAGACAATGACAACAATCAACCAATCAAAGTGATCGGGAGGTGTGCATCACTTTGAGCATCTCTCCTGGATCATTTTTATCATGGAGAACATTCTCTCTGCTCACCCGGAACTCTTTTTAACCATCAACATCCTGAATGTGAAGTCATGCTCTGCCTGAGACAGACTCTTGTACAGTACACACACACACACTACATGAAGAGAAGGAAGACTTGCATCCAAAATGTTTTTTTTTGTTGTTTTATTCAAAAAGGTGCATTGGTAACCGTGTTTGTTGGACAGTGCAGAAATGTAGTAACCTGTGCATTTAATGCCAGAACACATTTATTCCTGTAGTGTGGAATATGGGGGGTGGGAGAGGAAAGATTCAACTAGCGTAGATGTTATTGACTTTGGTGTTCCTATGAACGGTTAAGAGGGGAGGGGATTCTAGGGATTTTTGAGGAAGAATGTATTTGAAGCACAAATCTTAAGTTCTTAACTGAGTGAAAGGCTCCTTAACAACCCCAGGTGCATTTTATATATTGATTATTTCTGTTTTGTGTGTTTAGGTTTTTCAATATCTGAGTGTTTGAGAAACAGAAAATGCAGGATGAGAATTTTATTATTTTAAAATTGTTTTTAATTTGTTTTGTGTGTTTGCACCTAACAACATATTATTTTAAAAAGGTCCCATTTTTTTTCCCGGGCACAATTCTGATATTTAGGATTATGCTTATATGTTGTGTGTTCTGTCACCATTCCTCCCATGTCTGTCAAACCGGCATCTTCACCTATAAATAAAGGTATTGGGTTGGAGTATCAGGCAGCTCCTTGTGTATGATCCAGCACATGAAGGAACCTGTGATGAGAGAAAACAGCTGTTCTGTTTGCTGATGTCGTCATGGTTACTACTGTTAGATAAACAAGTGTCCCTGTCAATGAGAAACTGAGTTAGTTGATTGTGTACATGGGGGAAAATACAATGTACAAAACATTAGGAACACCTTCCTAATATTGAGTTGCAGCCCCTTTCGCCCTCAGAACAGCCTCAATCGTCAGGACATGGACTCTACAAGGTGTCAGAAGCGGTCCACAGGGATGCTGGCCCATGTTGACTCCAGTGCTTCCTACAGTTGTCAAGTTGGCTGGATGTCTTTTGGGTAGGGGACCATTCTTGATACACACGGGAAACTGTTGAGAGTGAAAAACCCAGCTGCGTTGCAGTTCTTGACACTTAAACTGGTGCCCTTGGCACCTACTACCATACCCTGTTCAAAGTTACAAATCTGTTGTCTTGCCCATTCACCCTCAATGGCACACATACGCCTCAAGGCTTAAAACGGTCTTTAACCTGTCTCCTCACCATCTACACTGATTGAAGCCGATTTACAAGTTACATCAATAAGCTTTCACCAAGTCAGTTTGTCATGGAAATAGGTGAATAGTTCTCATTCATACGCTGCCCTCGTGGGGAGTTACTTGCTTTTAGTGTTTCTGAGATGTGGCTCTGTGAACGTGGTCTGCATCTGGGGCTGTGCCCAAACCTAGGTAATGGTCAGGTTACTCTGCTCAGACGTTGCTGATACATGCCAGATCTTACAATGCCGGGATAGGTATTTTGCGTATCAGCTAACCATGTTATAGCAATCTGGTGCCCGACGGTACGGCCGATGACGTGGCACACAACCATTGGTTGATGCATGCAACGTCTGAGCAAGGGAAGACGACCGATGTCAATGGCACAGGACACTGGGCATCCAAATAAAGATGGCTGAAATAGAACTGATGGCCAAACCCATGAATCTGAGTCAGCCATGTGTTTATTAGTCCCAGGGGCACCTTGAGTGTTGGATCTGTTGTGGATGTGTACTTCAACTTGTTTGAATTTGAGCACGAGACAGTTTTTGATACAATGCAGATACCCCAAGTGAGAGCACCCAAAGTCCTTGCCTTATTAGGTTTTTTTTTAATTATATATATCAACATGTGTAGTTTTTAAATAACACACTTTTCTCTAACTGAAAATCAGTATTTTTATTGAACTCCTTGGCAGGCTGTAAAAGAAATGAGGAATTAGAACCAGCAGTGTTTAAACAGGACCTCATTCAAATAGCTATACCAGCATGATGGAATAAACTCATCTAGACTTTAAAAGATACATCTGAGTGTGCTGTCTAATTTATTTCATTTAAGTCCTCCATGGGATTTTGGGAGTGTTTCCTCCAGATTGGTAGTAGAGATCACCTCCAATCAGCATCCAGGGCTGCCTACACTACCGTTTCATGTCATCTTTTGTACATAAATTGCTTCTACTTTTTCTTGGTCTTTGGTTTCCGTATTTTATAGGGGTTCGGGATAATCTTTTTCACTTTAAGAGGCTGAAGTACGCAGGATGGACATTCTGTAATGTCTGGAGAAATGTCTTCAATTTTCCGTTTTTGGCCTCTTGTCTCCTCTCTCTTTTCCACCTCCATTTGCCCTGCAGCTGTTCCCTCTCCCACCTGCCCCTCAACTGTTGCACCTGTTTCACTGGGAGGGCTTGGTATCCAGGCAACCTGCAGAGCAGGCACTCTGGGTACAATGGCTTCCACAGTGTCGGAGAACGTCCCATCCTCGTTCCTGTCCCCTTGTCTGAATCCCAGTGCCAGGACGCACTTCAGCCCCAGCAGTCCCGCCACACTCTCACTGAGACGCGGCACCTGGCATGCCGCCACGCCCCGCGTCCGGCACAGAGCTATCAGGTGGCTCGTCATGTGCGGCGGTTTGACCGACTTGCACACGAGCACCAGCCGGAGCTGGTTCCTCTCCAGAGCCTTGGTGACCTCATTGATGCCGATGGCCAGCTGCCTCCTAGCGGCTACGTCAGTCCAGCCTTGCTCTCTGGGTTTAACAGGACATTCCGGTGTTACAGTGTCGAGGGTTATCTGTGGGGGCTCAGCTACCGAGTCATGTCCTGTAGGTGGGTTCTTATTTCTCTTTTTCCCCCACTGTCGAAACCCTTTCACCTCTTTCTTTTCCAGGCCAGTTGCTGACAGTTTGCTCTTCAGAGTGTCCAGGATGAAGTGTACATCATCACTCTGCAGTGGGCTCCATTGCAGTCTGTAGGGGGAGTTCAGGGACGTCTTAGCTGGGATCTGCTTCTTCCGCTCCTTTTTTGACACTTTGCCTGGAGTGGCCATCTTTATCTGGAGTGAAGAAAGGAGGAATTCACATGAACTGCTGACTCAACTCCCATGTTATCACATTTACCAGCAGGGTAGCATATAAATATAATCTATTCTATTGCTCTAGTTATGTGGGGTTGACTCCTTGAATGTTAATTCACAGTAGTGATTGAGGGATGATGCTGGGGTGGGGCTTAAACCCTGTTAGCACAGTACAACCTTTGCCATAAAAACGAACACCAAAAAAACAAAAATTATCACTACAGCCTTTGGCTATGAGGGTAGATCTGGAATCAGATTACAGCGTCAGATAAAGTAAAATACGGGCTCTGTACTGTGGTCCTCTAACCTGTATGTAAAGGTAGTAAGTTTGCCCTGTAACAATGTTCCCCCCTATATCACTACTACACATCACTTAGCTAGCTAGCTGGCTGACTAGTTATTCAGCGACAGACACATTTCCCAGCATGTCTATAGATATAGCGAGTAGTTTTAACAAGTTATCAAACAAACCTAAATTAAACATATCGAGCTGACAAACTGCCATAGTTGGTTATATACTCACAGCCGTCGGATTTTTACCCCAATTCTAACAATTAAAAAAGCAGTTGTAGGTCAGTGCACACAACTAATGTGCTGTGTCCATGGGCGCAGCCATATTGTATGTCTGCGGTTGATGACGTTTCAACAGAGCCACGCCCTTCAAACCCGCATAGAGCTAATCTATTTGGCCGCGAGCAAAAGGCCACCAAACAATCTTCTAATATTATATTGACAATTTACTAAGAAAAACCAAAGCCACTTAATAATACTAGCTACAAACCATATGACCCATCAGAACCACTGGAAACCACGGGATGCTACCAAGCCTTCAGTCTCCCGAATCAGACCCTCAGATGCACAGACTTCTGAATTAACTGAGTCCAGCTGAGCTCCAGTAGGATGGCAACCTACCATCTCTCATCCTCCATTAATCACTGTTTCTACATCCAAATTACAAAATATAACACTGCCTCCAAATGCTAAGCATGCCACACATTCAATCCAAGTCAATTGTCCATATATTAGAATATTCATTGAGCTACACAATCAATTTTATACAGTATGATTTGGTCATGAAACGCGAACAATCCAATATTGACTTGCATTGATGCGAGTGTCCTTTTTAAATCTTGTTTTATTTTAGCGTCCTTTACGCGCCGCGTCTCAGTATGTTTGGTCAGCCAATCAGCTGTCTATCCACCCACTGCGGTCCCGACTCCCGAGGCATTGACCGATATTTACTGTAAACTCCCAGTCTGTTACAGCTGCAGTCAGAGCTATTCACACAGCCGAGAGGACACTTTGGGCTAATACTACCTACAGTAGCCTACGGAGTTGAACTTTGCGAGATGTCTCTTCAGGTAGGCTATGTTTTCCCTGGCGGACACATCTTCTATCTGAGTGATGAGTCGATCAAGATAATGGGGTTAGGCCTACGTTTTTATAAGAGATGCGAATGGTCGACTGATGTGGTAGCTGGTGGTAGGTAGGCTTGTACATACGCATATAGACTACGTTTACCGTTATGTTCTTTATTTACTGAGTCATGCCTGTGTATTGCTTTAAATGCGTATGACATTTAGAGCTTGATTTGCTGGCCATCTCGGAATGATGCTCAAGGATGCTGATGTGTATTGGATAACAGCTGCCGTCATCAACAGAGGCCCTTGAGATCAAATATTAATGTTTCTACAGACTAAGTATGCAGTGCTGTCACGCTTCCAAGACCAATAATAGCTAGGCTACTGTAACCTATTAGAATTCAACATTGCATGTTAGGTATTATAATTAAGCAATAATGTTGTTTCTGTGCTGCTCCCACTATGTACACAGCACATTTTGAAGCGTTAAATCAACATTTAAAGAGTTCATTTTATCTACTATCTCAGAGTACATATGGTCCCACTCTACAGAGTGTAAAAAGTACTTATGTTATAACGCTTAAATGTAACACTACGAAAGTGTAAAAAAATAACACTGCATTAAACTTGTCAGTGTTACTCAAATGTAACTATGAGATAATGAACTCTGTGTTATTTCTGTTCAACACTAGTGTTGATCAAGAGTTAACTCCTATTAGTGTTAAACAAAAACATTGTTACACTATTTTGGGTTTAAAGCCTAATTTGCATAATTCACATGGTGCCTTTTCTTTTTGAGGGAATGGTAGAGTTACCACCCATGACTCCATTTGTTAGTGACAGAGACATTGTTGTTGAATTATTTAATTTTAAAGGCCTGTTGCTTTCACCAAATAAGTACCTAGCTGAATGTTATCATTAAAATTAAACTTGACAATACATTACACATATCATAAGGCCTTACTTTGATGGCCTCAATTTACCCTAACACAGTGGTGTTAAGAACCTCCTGGTTTACAGGCCACATTAGGTCTGCAAGTTACATTATGGTGGCTTGCAAAGTGATGTGTAGTTCTTATTGTAATCCAGCCACAGTTAAGATATCCAACAGTTGGAATTTTTATTCACCCGCAACCTACATTCAGAATGACTGTCAGGGTTAGGAAACTTGATTAAAATAAAGACAACCTAAACCATTTGAATAGGAACAACTATTTCAGTAACGGGGGGAAATAAATCTAACCAACTGATTGTATTAAAAACCTAGTGTCACAGGTCCAATATACAGGGGCTCCCGAGTGGCACTGCAGCTCATTGCTAGAGGCTGCACTGGTTCGATTCCAGGTGGTATCACAACCAGCTGTGATTGGGAGTCCCATAGGGCGGTGCACAATTGGACCAGTGTCGTCCTGGTTTGGCTGGGGTAGGCCGTCAATGTAAATAAGAATTTGGTCTTAACTTGCCTAGTTAAATAAATATTAAATAAATACAGGTGTACCAAGCTTGTAGTGTCATACACAAGAAGACGCGAGACTGTAATCGCTGCCAAAGGTGCTTCAACAAAGTACTGAGTAAAGGGTCTGAATACTTATGTAAATGTAATATCTGTTTTGAATTTTTTATAAATGTGGGGTATTGTGTGTAGATTGATTAAATCATTTCACCCCTCATCAATTTTAGAATAAGGCTGCAACGTAACAAAATGTGGAAAAAGTGAAGGGGTCTGAATACTTTCCGAATGCACTGTCACCCCTTTTTTTTTTTTGGTTGTACATTTGATCTTCCTACAGTGTAAGTTGGCCCAAAACCAACCAGAAGAAAGTTGAAAGTTAAAACCAACCAGAAGAAAGTTGAAACAACCAGATGATTTTACAGTGTCAACCTTCTTCTGGTTGGTTTTGGGCCAACTTAACATTGCACTGTAGTCAGATTGAATGAATGTACATTTTTGTTTTATTAAAACTGCATGTGGAACATAAATTAGTTTGGGGGTTTCCTTTCTGATTAGATGAATGTGCCCATTGTCCCATTTAGCCTTGCTGTTGTTTTTGATTGGAGATCTGTGTAAAGTAGATTATTCATGCGAACAAATTGGCATTGACAGGTCTAAATGGAATAAGGACCCACTGTTTGGCTGCTCAGTAGTGCTCAGTAGTGGGCAGTAATAGGCTGTAGTGCTGTAGATTAGGTTACATTCTGGAGTTTCTGTGCTGTATTGTTTTCCCATCTGTCCCTTTCCCTCCATTCTTCCATCTCTCCGTGCAGGCAGAGTTTGAGCGAGTAGCAGATGATGTGAAGAAGGTGAAGTCCAGACCTTCAGACCAGGAGCTGCTGGACATGTATGGTCTGTATAAGCAGGCCATATTTGGAGACATCAACATTGGTATGGAATTTTCTTTGTGCCATTTAAAACATGCTAATTGAAATACATCATTGTACAGAACATACACAAGTGAAATGACCATTACAATTAAATGGAGAGAATAACAATTATTTTAGCAAATTCTGGGTAGATAGGGCACTCATCTCCCAGATATCAGAACACTGCTTTCCAAAATGGCCATATCAGATACCCACACTAGTATTGGTAGGACAATAGAACATAAAGCCTAACCTTAAATCTGGTCTGGTTCCTCTTCATTTTTTAACCAGCCACCACTGATGTCCTAAAAACTGTCCTCTCTTGTTCTTCACAGACAAGCCAGGCATGTTAGACATGAAGGGAAAAGCCAAGTGGGAGGCCTGGGATTCTAGGAAAGGTAAAATAAAAAGATTTTGTCTTCTCTTAGAATGTAAAAAAGGATTCGCCTCCACACTAGCCCTCCATCCTATACCCTTGTTTCAGTCTTTGGAACATTTTAATCAATTATGAACATTTAGTGAACAGAATGCTACAGCAAGATAACCCCCCATCTAGAGATTGTACTTGACATTGAAGGCTGCAATCACAAGTCACCAACACTTTTAACTGAATGTACACGGGTGCGTTGCTCTAATTTGAATGTGTGCTACCAGGTTTACAGTGGTAAGAATCCAATATGGTAGCCAATAAGTCTGTCCGTTTGTATGTGTGATCCTTGCGAGCAGAGTTTTAAGAGTTTTTATGTTTTAATGACCCTGGTGTTGTTTACAGAAGCAAATACTTTTTATGTGAAGGTGGATGCTGTATATAACAACTATTATTTGTATATCTCAGTCTCTATTTTACGACATTTACTTATACAAAGATTTTGGATAGAGAAGGCCTTTATTTTTATTACACCTTTCTGGAGTTGGAGCTCGCCGTGTCAAGAGTGTCTGTCTGCGCGCAAGGCCTGCTACGCGACCGCAGGTATGCATTGACGACTAGGAGCGGAGAAGCGGTTATCAGATTGGAAAATCTGATCCACCGTGGGCATTGGGAAAATCTACCTTGTTATACAACGTCTACTGGTCATTGCACACCTGTTCTGAAATACCTCTAAAAACTGCCATTATGTATCTGTTACTGTGCCTGCACTTTACTCAATGCCATCGTGGATTAAATAGGCTGAATGGTCAATCGGTGAGTGAATTATCTTCGCTTTATGCCCTACAATTTTCAAACACTATGATTTTAAAAACAGAGCAGGTTTGGGCCTCTTGCATGTTAATGTCAGAAGAATATATATATTTTTGAAATAGACATGATTAGAATATGGGCCAAAACGACAAATGCAGACGTAATGGTTTTATCAGAAACTTGGCTAAAGACATCTGTGTCAAATTACTGGATTTTAATTGATGGGTACACGTTTTTTTTTAAGAACGGATCGGATTAGTAAAGAGCGAGGAATTTATGTTAAATCCGAGTTTAACACCTCTGAAATTCTCTCGATTACCATAGCCAAACATTTTGAATTGCTTGCGGTTAAAGTGAACATATTATTACATATATATAAGGACTCCCACATCACCGTCGTCGGCTGCTACAGACCGCCCTCGGCTTCGGGAGTCGCACTAAACTCTCTTTCTGATGTCCTGCACAAGCTAAATGACCCGGAATTCCTTATTTGAGAATATTTGAACTGGGACATGCTTACATCTGTATCTGACTCTTTTAAAGAACTGTGTGACTCTCTGAATCTCGCTCAATTAATTAATGCTGGACCGAATCCCAGAGCACCTAACAAATCAACGCTATTGGACACTATTCTAACGAATACCCCTCACAAATACACATCGACTGGGATACTCTGTAATGATGTCAGTGATCACTGTGCAATTGCTTGTTAGAAATACAAAAGTGACCAAACCCCGTTATATTTTTAAAATACATTTTAGACAGTTTGATGAGCAAGCGTTCTTACATGATCTGTACCATAATATTGACAGTAAGTCTGATTCCCGATGTTGACACTGCCTTGGACTATTTTTATATGATATTTGTGATAAGCATACCCCTGTGAAGAAATGTGGAGGGAACAGTCCCTGGTTTTCAGATAACTTGGCAGAATTAATTAGAAAGAGAGATCTCTTGGGCTCAAATTAGACATATAAATGATTCTGTTGACTGGGCCTCCCTCAGAGCGCTAAGAAACAAATGCCCAGGATTGATCAGGAAGTCCGAATCAGATCACTATTTAGATGCAGTCACAAAGAACCTAAACAACCCTACCTAGTTCTGGAAGCTAATCAAATCAGTGTCAGGTTCTAATGTATCCCCTGGCCTTCCTGACCATTTTAATGATAGATTCGTGAAACATTTGAACTTTGAGCCTGTTTCTTATACTGAGGTCTATAAAGCACTAAAGGCTATAGACACTAAAAAGTCTGCAGGTCCAGACAACCTGGACCCCTACCTCTTAAAGATAGCAGCTGGTATTATTACTGAACCTGTGGCTCACATTTTCAACTTGAGTCTCTTGAACAATTCCATACCCAGCATTTGGAAATCAGCTTATGTCCTGCTAAAGGGTGGAGATCCCTCAGATGCTAATAACTATCGTCCTATCTCTAAACTCCCTAACCTGGCCAAGGTCTATGAATCCCTAGTGAACTCGCAGCTCTTTTTTTTTTTCAATCAAAGGTCTTTGATTCAGTTGACCATAAATTATTGCTAGCTAGACTCAGAAACATTGGTCTCAGTAAAGGGGCAGTATATTGGTTTAGGAACTATCTTTCTGACAGAACACAATGTGTATATACAGACAATCACAAGTCTAGCTTTCTTGAGATTAATAGAGGTGTGCCCCAGGGTTCCATTTTAGCTCCTGTGTTCTCAATTTTTATTAATGATTTGGGAAATGGGATGCAACCAGCAAAGTTACATCTATATGCAGATGATACAGTCATATATTCACATGCTCCTTCTCTGGTTCAGGCTGTTGAAGAGCTCCAGACTGCTTTCAGTCACAGCAGGCCTCCCTTTATAGCCTCAAACTGGTCTTGAATATACAAAAAACTAAATTCATGACCTTTACCAGAGCTAGAACTCAGCCAGAGAAGGTTAGCATTGTCACATCTGGTGGCTTATCCATTGAAAAGTGTCTTCCTACAAATAAATAGGTATTTGGTTGGATGACAAGTTATCCTTTAAAGTTCATGTGGATAATCTTGTGACAAAGCTTAAATTGAAATTGCGTTTTTATCTTAGTAATAAGGCTTGCTTCCCGCTTATGGCTAGAAAGAAGCTTTTTCAGGCCACTTTTCTCTCTGTAATTGATTATGGTGACTTGTTTTATATGCTCACAACCTCCTCCATCTTACAGAGACTGGACTCTGTTTATCATGCATCCTTGGGCTTTTTTACAAATGCCAAGTCACTCACCCACCATTGCACCAAATGGTGGGTTGGACCTCACTTTATATGCGCAGAAATATCCATTTGTATGTGTTCATCTACAAAGCCCTTTTGGGTAAACTCCCTCTTTACCTCTGTAGTCTGGTCTCCTTCACCACCAACAGTTACCATTCCCGGTCTGCTAGGTGGTTGCTACTTAAAGTCCCCAGGACATTCACAGTATTAGGCAAGACTGCCTTCTCTTCTTGTGCACCAAATGCATAGAATAATTTACAATCCATGCTTCATCTAGATATGTTAGTGCCACTGAATTAATTTAAAATATTGATGGGAGACTCTGTTACAGAGGAGTGTAGTAAGTGCTTTTTTTAGTCTGGATCATGTTGTTGTATTGTTGTATGTTTTTATTTTGTAATGTGTTGATTGTTGCTGCCTTCTTGGCCAGGTCTCCCTTGAAAAAGAGACTGGGTCTCAATGGGCTTTTCCTGGTTAAATTGAAAAATATAAATGTTGTATTTGTGTTCTTATTTTCTAGGTATGTCCAAGGAGGATGCCATGACAGCTTACATCGCACTTGCTAAGGAGATCATCAGCAAATACTAATATGATGATGAAGTCGTATCCAGGGTGTGACTAGAAATGGTTATTATGAGGAGAGCTGTATCTCATTCAGCCACAAGCCATAGGTTATGAGAAGCTACTGCACTAGGAACATGATAATTTTTTTCTCCTTAGATTGACCTTTCTTGACTTTTAAAATGTGGAGTTTTTTTATTTGATATCAACCCCTGTGCACTTTTGGGATGTTGAATTTATGATTTAATAAAACATTGTTTTAAATTACGCTCAGTCTATTTTATTTGTAGATCTATGATGATAAATGAGGGAAATATTCTGTATTTTATATGTTCCTGTCTTCTTACCTCTAAAGATGACACACACTATTGAGATATCAACACTGCGTGATTCATTAACAATGCAAAAGCTCACTAAGCATGAAAACATAATGAACGGTGTTTCCCATAACATTATTTTATCAAATAATGAGTTTTTAAAAGGGTAGCTCTCTCTCACTTACTCAGACAAGTAATGTCCCCACCACCCCCTATAGCTCTGCGGCCCTCCTTATAAGTATCTCTGCCATTAAGTCCTGTTGGCCACCACAATAATTGCAGGGCTAGTTTGCAGCCTAGGTTGAAAATAACAGTCATTATTTTTAACCTAGGTTGCAGCTAGGAGCTTTAATTTACATGGTTGCCTGGAAATCACATTTCTGGAACAGACTTGTGCCTCACTTCCTGTTTATGTGCCTTTGTAGCAGAGACGGTATGGAAATTCCATTCCTCCATTATCTCTGTTGTAGCTAGCTGGTATGCAATGAAATGGCGCTTGCTACTGAAGTTTAGTTAGCCCAATTGTTTCTATGGCTTAAAGCTAGCTATGTTATATAAGTGTTTTCTACTTCTTTATTATGTATGTAAACACATTGGTCGACAAGACGGAGCCATGAAGGTCAGACAGCATGGTTGTTCAGGAGAGGATTTTAAAACCGACACTGTTGATTGGCCAGACAGCAACGGTACCACTGAACAACGTTAGCAAGTAAGTTAGCGAGCTAGCTAAGTGTGCTGAGACTTGTGTTACATCGAAAGGAAAGGGCTCTGTACCTAGAGGAGGAGAAAGGAGATGAGAGACAGACAGATGAAGGGACTGCCCATCAGAGAGGAGCAGCAGGCTAATGCTGAGTGGGAACCCTCATTGGAGCCGGAGGTGACTTTAGATTCTGTGAGCGAGCGAGAGATGGAGCGCAAGAGACGGAGCGAGCGAGAGACGGAGCGAGCCGGCCAGCCTACACTCCACGCCGACACAAGAAGCTGTGTGTGTGATGGCCAGCCTGGGGAGCCTGTTGGGTTTGACAAACTCTGCATGCGGTTCCACGACCTCGACAGTTATGAGGAGCACGTCCGTCGAGAGCACTCCAAACGCTCACGGCCTCTCTGTCCAGACTGTGGCATCCTCATCTTAACGTTACTCAGTGTGGAGCACCAGTGTGAACAAGTTCAAGCTTGTTCTGTCTGGGAAGCGCTGCATGGATGAAGCTGGCCTTGCATGGATGAAGCTGGCCTCAAGCATCACCAGAGGCTTCACCATCAAGAGCATGTCTACTACTCCTGTAAGTTCTGCCTCAAGCACTTCAAGGCCAGGGAAGACAAGCAGACCCACGAGAAGGATGACCACCAGGTCAAAAAGTTGCACTATAGGTGCTCCAAATGCCCCTGGGGATTTTACAACATAACGGAAACTGCCATTTCAGAGAGCATGAGTCCAAGAGACATTTGTAAAACGTGCTACAAGGAAATCCCCCAACTTAGCAAGCTTGAGAAGCACGAGCTGAGCCACAGTGACAACAAATCTTTCAGGTAGGTGTTTTATACTGCATACTCTGTTAGTTTGATACTGAACACATCTCCCTCTGAAATGTATGTTTTGTTTGTTTGTATTATCAGCTGAAAGTGGACTGCAAAGTGTTAATGTTTTCCATTACGTTCTGCTCCTGCTATGTGTCAGGTGTGCCAGCGTTCCTTTGCCCAGGCCAGCCAGCTGAAGTCTTACCTGCACGTCCACACTGGGTAGAGGACCTTCAAATGCCAGCGCTGCGTCAAGAGCTTTGACCACAACGTCAGCCTCAAGAACCTCGTCACACGCTATCACCAAGGGGAGAGTGGGGAGGGAGGGAGGTGCGAGAGTGGAGGAGCAGGCGACAGTGGAACTATGAACCTGAGGAGGAGGAGCGTCAGAATGAGAGTGATTCTGACTTTGACCTGGAGGAAGAGGAGAAGACAGGGAGTAAAGGGAAAGGTAGTGGAGGAGGGGGGCACTGGTAGAAGCCTCGAGGAGAGATACAGTGGGGCAAAAAAGTATTTAGTCAGCCACCAATTGTGCAAGTTCTCCCACTTAAAAAGATGAGAGAGGCCTGTAATTTTCATCATAGGTAAACTATGACAGACAAAATGAGAAAAAAAATCCAGAAAATCACATTGTAGGATTTTTAATGAATTTATTTGCAAATTATGGTGGAAAATAAGTATTTGGTCAATAACAAAAGTTTATCTCAATACTTTGTTATATACCCTTTGTTGGCAATGACAGAGGTCAAACGTTTTCTGTAAGTCTTCACAAGGTTTTCACACACTGTTGCTGGTATTTTGGCCCATTCCTCCATGCAGATCTCCTCTAGAGCAGTGATGTTATGGGGCTGTTGCTGGGCAACACAGACTTTCAACTCCCTCCAAAGATTTTCTATGGGGTTGAGATCTGGAGACTGGCTAGGCCACTCCAGGACCTTGAAATGCTTCTTACGAAGCCACTCCTTCGTTGCCCGGGCGGTGTGTTTGGGATCATTGTTATGCTGAAAGACCCAGCCACGTTTCATCTTCAATGCCCTTGCTGATGGTAGGAGGTTTTCACACAAAATCTCACAATACATGGTCCCATTCATTCTTTCCTTTACACTGATCAGTCGTCCTGGTCCCTTTGCAGAAAAACAGCCCCAAAGCATGTTTCCACCCCCATGCTTCACAGTAGGTATGGTGTTCTTTGGATGTAACTCAGCATTCTTTGTCCTCCAAACACGACGAGTTGAGTTTTTACCAAAAAGTTCTATTTTGGTTTCATCTGACCATATGACATTCTCCCAATCTTCTTCTGGATCATCCAAATGCTCTCTAGCAAACTTCAGACGGGCCTGGACATGTACTGGCTTAAGCAGGGGGACACATCTGGCACTGCAGGATTTGAGTCCCTGGCGGCGTAGTGTGTTACTGATGGTAGGCTTTGTTACTTTTGTCCCAGCTGTCTGCAGGTCAT